>NW_028295972.1:0-24886 GCF_964197995.2 Scardinius erythrophthalmus
TTTACCTTCCATAATTAGAGTTACAAAGGCTTGTTATTGTACAGGATCTGAACTTCAGAAGAGACCCTGATGTGAACAGCTCAATTATACTCGATGGGCACACCCTAAAAGCAAGAAGCCCATGTGAAGGCATTGTTTTCAGCAGGAGGAGACTGAGGACGTGCAAAACCTGAGAAATACCGACAAAAATCAAAGACTGGGAGCTGAGCCAGAGAAGAGGGACTCAGGGTGGACACAGGGAAACAGTGGAGTCTTAGGGAAGAAGCTAATGGCCAAAACCCTACGCTCTGCCCTCTGTGTCTGGGATCAGTGAAGTAACTATCCACAATATTTCAATGTAGAACACCTTAGAAACGGCATAGGTACACCCTGGAAACCACCCAGTATACATGCTAGCATTGCAGCAGCGAGTTTTGTAGCGGCAAACAGCACTCACATTTTTCATAAAATGCAAGTGTAGTTTTCCTTTGGACTGCACTCAAGAAAAACAAACCTTTTAAAAAATAATGACTATCTTCCAAAAAGTGGAGGGGTTCAGTTTAGTCATTTCTAAAAGTGAGGGTCATGTCCTTCATAGTTATAATGGTTGCTACACCCTGCCAAGCTCATCTCCATGCCAAATCCAGTCTAGCCAGCACCCCACAGGGCTATACAACCACTTCACCCACCCATGTTCACCCAAAACTTCTCTATTACATACCAGACATAAATCCTCCTTAATGACAAACTAGTCTATCTGAAGAAAGTCCCCAGAATGGGAGACAGACCATTGGATATGAAATTTTGCTGAAAGGCGCTGCCAGGGTGAGGCTAGGAGAAAGCAGCTTGCAACTCATATGAAGCAATGACCTGTGCTGTAGCTGCATAAGCTGAATAGGGGTAAAGAACGGCAAACCACTTCTAAAGTAAAGCTTGCTGCAGGACCGTATCCAAATGAGGCATGACACTCCACAGCTTACTGCATGGCCACAGGCTTGTATAGCAGCTAGATATAAAACACAGCTAGAAAATACTCAGCATGTGTTCGGAATTAACAAAGCCACTGTAAAAATGGGTCACCACCAACTAAAGAGAGTGGGTGGTATAGAATTTTCCATACAGAAAACAAATACCAACACTGAACCCCATAGGAATCATCATCATCTAATCATTATAAAACTTAATGTGATAAATAAGAACTGCACACCTTAGAGAGTACGAGTAAATCACTGTTGCACATTGGCTTGTGCCTTACCTGGTACCGCAGAGTCTGTTGAACGATGTTAACTGAAGATGAAAGTCCTATTCCTTCACTTCCAAATGCATTATAGCATATTTTGGTACTAAAGAACTGCTTCAACTGTACCGTACATTTTTATGGGGAGGAAAGTGTGTGTACAGGAGATCCTGCTGCTCAGAAGCCAGAACACATATGCTTCCTGTCAACCACACCTCAAACAGACTTCAAACTCCATAAGCACATACTGTACACTAACTTTTAGCCGATAAACTCTACTGATTTTGGATTCTCTCTAATCATTATTGTTTATTAAAACTAAATATTATAAATATAATGTATACATAAATATATAATTATACTTATCCTTTGTCTTTTGGGGCTTTCTGTTCAATAAGACAATCAGGCAGACCTTTCCTCTCCAAGTAAACAGTGCTTGGTCAAAATAAATGGCAAACTGGACCAAACTTTATGCCAACAGTCTGGTTATGCAAGATATGACCCCTCCTCCTCACTTATGCAAAGTAAATAGAAAGAAACAGACAAATAAACCACAGACAGTACTGCCCCAGGTACATCCAGGGTTGTGAACCATTGAGAATTGAATTGAGAATGCATTTTAAATTTGTGAGGTTGAAATACAAAGTTCTGTCATGAAACTCTAGATGGCGCAGGCTAATAGGTCATGTATAGACATGCGTTTCAAGTCTGTGAGACAAACATTCGCTGAGTTAAAAAGTGAGCTGGTATCGCCAGCGATACCGCCAACCCCAGGGGGTTAACTCAATCTGCTTGCAATCCCGTCATTCTCTATAGGGCAAAGCTGATTGGTTCCTGCTGTATCAGTAGCCAATGAACTCACTGCTGAACCTTCAAATACATCATCATTTGCTGTAGCAGTCCAGTAACCCTCCACCTTCAATGAGAACAATTTAATCTTAAATTTCTTAAAGGTGCTATAAGCGATGTCACACATTTTTTAGGCTGAAACATTTTTTGTCACATACAGCAAACATCTCCTCACTATCCGCTAGCTGCCTGTCCCCTGAACACACTGTAAAAAAACGCGGTCTCTGTAGGCAGCCCAGGCTCCACAAACGGCAAGAAAAACAAACTGGCCCAGCCTTGGCCACGAAACATAACAAACAATGTTCCAGCCAATAACTGACAAGATTGATTTGGGGGTGGGGGTTAGTGCGCGTGCACATGAAGGGGGGTGTGGGGAGTGGAGGAGAGAGAAGCATGAAGAGACAACGACAACGACTAACGTAAGAATTATATTCTCTTGAATTTTGATATGGCCGACACCAGACCAAAGGCATTTCGATGAACAAATAGCAAAGAAGAGGGAAAAGGAGAAGGAACCCGCAAAGTCCCAAATTTACATTGGAAAAGCCTCATGACAGTTTCAGGAAGCACAGAAGGGAGGGGGAGGGGATGGGATGAAGAGGAGGGAGGGTCGAGCTAGCCTCCATTTTGTTTGACAATACTTCGAAAGTCAACAAAAAGTGACGTCACCCAACATCGCTTAGAGCACCTTTAAGATTGATCTTAATAAAGTATACAGTATGCAGAACCCCCACCCAAATCCTAGCTATAAAAAATAAAATAAAAAAAAATCTAAAGACTTACTGTACATTGAAGGATGGATGCAAGCCATATCTAGACACCAAAATATAATTATCACAGTAACTTGAAAGTGGCTTATTTTAACCTACACTGGTCAGCAACCTCCCAACTGTTCTGTTTTCAGGAAATTAATTATGCTGAAAAGTCGAATCACTGGCTTTGTAATAATGGATGCCTCAGCTGAAGGCCACAGAACAATGGATAGCTGCGATCAAGGGAAGAACACTTTGTGTAAACATATCAAGGACACAAATAACCAATCTGGCAATGCACCTGCTATCTGAACAAGACAGACCCATCCCAGCACATGTGCAGCTCAATCAGGAACCATATGGGCTTCACACTAGCGTTCAACGGACGGGGTGGAGCGCCGTTTTTCCTGTTCAAAGGGGAAAACACCCCGGATCAGCTCTGAGTCACCCAATGTTCTTCTTGGCTAGCAGGGAATGCAGATCTTGGAAGAGGACCCATCATTGTTCTGTCCACACTTAGTTCCTCTATTTGTCCTCATTTGAGACCTTTACATCTTTATACGCTCAGTTGGGTCAGCACAGTGAGAACTAAAAGTCGTTTGAGGTGGAAAAACATGCTCCCGAGCAGCCAAATCCAGGAAGCCATTGGCTCCTATCACAGCTCCAGCCCGTCTGACCAATTCAGGAGCGAAATTGCACTCCTCAAGTGGCTGAAAAAATAAACACAGTAAGGTTATAAGTCTCTTGCTAGCAGCCAGTCAGTCCTTCAGCTCAAACCAAGAAACATTGAGCTGAGGAAATGAGGTGAAGCATCGTAAAAGACAACACTGTGTTTTCAGAGCGTCCCGCCAGGACTAACAATGTGCTATGATCTTAAATGGTTTTTAAAAAGCGGGAAAGAAAAAGAGCACTTAGCTGTTTAAGAAAAAGGTGATTTATGCTGGTCAGAGTTAGTTCATTTTCTCACACTGGCTCCCCAGGAGCTGGCCTAAACATTACTCATGCTGTTCCCTTCCAGCACAGTTCTTAGCCCACAACCCAAGTCAAAAACATTATCTGTGCAAATGCAGACACAAATGCTTGGCCAACGGAATCATTTTAGCGCTAATGTGATGGTAACTTCAATACCCAATGGTGGTTATACTGTAGTTATCATCCAATGCATCTTGTGTTGTGTTAGGATTCACGTAGCTACAGTTGCAAGGAAAATGACTCACATGTTGCTCATTTCAAGGGTGCAATTGCTTTTTCTAGTACTAGTATCTCAGTCTCAGTAGTTTAGTCAGATTGTGTGTAAATGATAGTGAGTTCGATGAAGATCAAACCACTTTTTATGAGTAATCAATTCAAAAATCCAGGTAATTACAAAGGGATCACAATTTTTTTCTTGCAACTGTAGAAATGAATAAAGTCAACTAATAATAATTATAAAAAAACAGTAGCGCATTGAATTATGTGTGACATTTTGAAAGAAGAGAGACTGAAATAGTATTTTCTTGTAAAATGTACTCCATGTAGCCTTTGTCCTACTCGACCCACTCCGAGCAGGATTCGAAACGGGTTCTCCAGCATGGGAGGCGGGTGCGCTAACAAGGACGCTAAAGACCCCAGCCACTAGTTGTAGTCGCTAGACAGCTCTTAGTTGCTCAGTAAGCTTCTTTTCAAAATGCTGCTTTGCCATGAAAGTAGCAGATCTGAAAGATAAAACTGACTGTAGAAGTCCACAGTTTACTCTACTGCCTGCTATGGTGTCCATATACATTTTACTAACATGAAGCCATGATTAAGCCATGTGTGCTCAAAGACATGGATGTATTCAAAGTAGAAGGGAAAGACATTTCAGGTTCTATATATAGTATGCAAAGAATCTGGAAAGACCAGCTGGAACACAAACAACGACATCAGAGCACAGACATTCTATAGCCTTCATATATTACCAAATACGGATGTATTGCTCAATAGACTACAATGACTAATGGCTTTATCTTCTAGTCGGTGCACAGCAGTCTAGGATATTTGCAGCCTGTAGCTCCATAGGTTGAGTAGGAAGTTTTTCTAACACATTGCGATCATATTTCTCATTGCCAACTAAAACAAGCATTTTGGGGCCCAAGTTAAAGCTGATGTGTATAGTTTTTTTTTTATACTTTTTCCTATTTGAATCTTTTAAGTGAACAAATCATCCTTGTTCACTTCCATTCAGTTACATTTTTTGTTCACAGAAGTTTGAATTGCTCAACTGCTTTCTTGCCTATAAAGATTGACTATAGAAATAGCAAACTGCATTCCAGCAGGTTGTGAAGGAATTTCATTAGTTGGACCTAATTAAAAAAATACACCCCTTCAAAATATTGTATCCACTAAATAAAGTTGAGGGAATGGTTTATTTGACTCATAACACACAAGAACCTACAGAAAAGGTAACTAAATGAATAAATGAATAAATATTTTTGACAAACTTATTAAAAAGATTGGAGTCGCTCAATAAATCCCAATGATTCATTTAATGACTCATTCAGAAACCTGCAGAATTAAGCATGTAACTAAGCAAATCAATAAACAAATTGTATTAGTGAACCGATTTAAAAGATTCATCTAACTATCTAGGTGAGAGAATGGTTTAATGAGTCACTCGTAAAAAAATATTAGTCATATTAGTGACCTGATTCAATTCAACTCACTGGAAAAAAAAAAAAAAAACTACAGAAAAGGTAGACTAAATAAATGAATGAATGAACAAATCTTTTTGATGAACTGATTCAAAAGATTTAGTCAGTGACAGTCACAATCCCCACCACCAATAGTCATTATTTTTGCAATTCCCATTAGTGACACTAACTAAACAGGAATGATACATTTCACCTTACTGAAACATATCAGACTACGCAATGAAGCTGCATCTGACGTCTTTGACTAAATGTGTTCTCACACCTTTTAATTCACACTGATTTCCTCTGGCATTTCCAATAATTGGCCTCCTCAACATGCACTGGCACTCTGCACACGTGCTCGCCTTCGGCGTCTCACATTAGCTCTCTACAGCTCATGGCCGGCCTTTGAGTCTAATGATTCATTTACTCTCCCACTTAACCTCACTTGCCTATATTTACAATCACCCAGAGACTGTCACTTCATTTTCCAACCTTTGGAATTCAAATCAAGTCCAGTTTCACGGACGTGCTTAAACCTGTTCCAAGCCCGTGCGCAATGAACCCGCTGTGAACCGCTGCAGTCATTTCCGACCCCTCGTGAAACCAGGCTATGCTGTTGACAGAAATGAGCAATAGTAACGAGAAAAGAAGAGGTGAATTTGTTGTGATTGGAGCTGTCTGACCTGCACAACCTTCTGTTATCTAAGACACATTTATGATGTGGGCCTTTCTCTTATTGAAGTAAAGTGATGTGAAGGCCAAGTATGGTGACCCATGCTCGGAATTTGTTCTCTGCATTTTTTAACCCATCCAAGTTAGTGCACACACATTAGAAGCAGTGAGTAGTGAACACACACACACACACACACACACACACACACACACACTGCAAACCATAAAAGTGGCAGGGGTTACACAGCGGCCACGTCTTATCTATATATGGATGTAGAGACTTATGGAACAACATGTTGGTGTGGAAACTGTCCATCTGACAAAGGCTTGAATTATATAAATTGCTTGGATTTCAATTGAATTTGCACTGGATTTAATTGAATTTTGTGAGACAGCAGAGTTTTGAGTTCCAGCTCTCGCTTTCAAAAAAATTTCTAACTTACCAATAAAAGTATCTAAAAATAACCTGAGAAGCAACACAGCATAATATATTAAGACTTGTTTTCAGAGAATATATCTTCAATATGAATGCATTATGTATTTTGTCTTATCGCAACTGTCAGCTATTTTTAAAGTTTATAAGTAGAAAAAAGGCAAAATACATATGCAATCTATAAAAAAAAAAATAAGTCTTGATATCTCAAGCATTGTTGTTTCTCAAGTAAATGTATCTTGTTTGATGGGTTTTTAGATATGTTTTACTGGAAAACCAGTCAAAAAAACTCTTCACGATATAACTTTTTAGCAGTGCAACTAAACATTAACTTTTCTGGACCAAATTCAGATAACTGTGTGTATTTCAGTCGGAGGATACTTTATCCTGTGTCCGTTAGCAATGTCATGTTTGTGTTCATGTGTCATTTGTCTCGTTTCTTCCATTATTCCATCAGACCAGAATCAGTTGGCAGCCAAGTCTGGCCAGTGCAAATGGTCTGAGCATTTGTTTTTAGTGGCAGAGGTTACGCAGCGGCCACGTCTTATCTAAATATGGATGTGGAGATTTATGGAATAACATGTTGGTGTGGAAACTGTCCATCTGACAAAGGCTTGAATTATATAAATTGCTTGGATTTCAGTTGAATTTGAATTGGAAAGTCAACACGAAATCTACTGTAAATCGAGCCTGTTAATTGTATAATGCACAATTCTAGTTCTTACTGGAACGATTTGTAAGTAACTTACAATGTTTAATAAAAAAATAACATGCTTTGATTCTACAACATTCCTTTTCAGCTTACATTGCGGTCAACTTTATTTTAAGGTAATGTAGTTACATCGTGCTTACTCAAATAAGTAATGAGTAGTATTAATTAACTGCATGTAGTTACTATAGATTTACGGTTAGGATTAGTTACTTGCAATTATGCATAATGTACAATAGTAAGTAAATGTACACTGTAAAAAATGATATGATCAATAAGGTATGACAACATATGCTTTTACATTTCTTTAACTCAAAATAAGTTAAATAGTTTTCAGCTTTTTACAAGTTATTCAAGATTCAGCTCATTTTTTTAAGTCAGTTTAATGTCATTTAAGTTGAATTTTTTTCTTTCTCTTTTTGCAATGCAAACGGCCTTTCACACTGACTTCAAAGTCATTTCCGTAATAAATACTTAAAAAAACGGGAGGAATCCAAAGGCTAGCTCTGCATCATTCATCGTTATTTTCATCTTTTATCTAATGGCAGGAAACGAATTGCATCCATTCTTGGATCATGGGGTCGGAAATTCCTCAGTGATTCTGGCAAGGGAAGTTGTTACAGGTCTCTAAACAGATCTGGAGTCGCAATCGCAGTTTAATCAAGGGAGCTTCTTGGTGACATAGCTGTCCTCCCAATCAGACGGAATCTATCAAACAAAATGACTCGTCCTGTTGGGTTGTTGTTTTTTTCTTTCCTTGATGGTCTCCAAGAGAACAACATCCCCAGACATCCTGTAGTTACTACAAACCACACGGCAAAAATCTCAAGTGTTTCTGAATGCCAGTGTGCACTGATCTGCTAAGTAAACTCAACAGGCCTCTAAAAACATGCACCCCTTCACACCTCTGGAATTTCCTGTTGGTGCAAGAAGTGGCACAGCATTAGTAGGGCTAGTTGCCCGACACACACACCAATATGCACAATAATAGCTGCCATATGGAGCTCAGAGATGATGGAGAGGACTAATTGGCGGCTCTGTTCCAAAATCTAGTGAACTGCCAACGTAGGCAGCATTTTAAGGTGCCATAGACACCAAAGGCTGTTCCAAAAGCTAGACAACATAGCTTATTTAATAAAATGTGCCAATTTTACCCAATATTTTAGTATGTCTTGATTATTGAAGTGGCACATTGTTAGTTTAGCAACATGACAACACCAAACTCTATTGAAATCAATTTCTCCGCCATTGACAGAGATTTTCGGCTTTCCGTGTTTTCACTGTTATAGGGTAGGGGGCGCTATTAGGCGCTATCTTCTAAAGAGAACTGAATCTCTGAATCAAAATACAGACAAAGAAGAAGCAGAAACAAGAGATAGCATGTAAGCATGCATTTGTAAAATAACACGATCATCAATATTAAACAGCATCTAAATCAAAACTGCCAAACTTTACTGAATGAAATGTTGACCCAGGACACAGCTATAGGACTGTGCAAGTTTCTGTTGATGGACTCAAGCATGAAGTGCTCTGAAAATCTCCTGGTAGACGGCTGCGTTGACTCTGGATTTAATAAAGCACAGTGGACCAAAGTCCTCTTTTCTGATGAGAGCAAATTTTGCATCTCATTTGGAAACCAAGGTCCCAGAGTCTGGAGGAAGAATGGAGAGGCACACAATCCAAGATGCTTGAAGTCCAGTGTGAAGTTTCCACGGTCTGTGTTGGTTTGGGGAGCCATGTCATCGGCTGGTGTTGGTCCACTGTGCTGTCCACTCAACGCAGCCGTCTACCAGGACATTTTCAGAGCACTTCATGCTTCCTTCAGCAGACAAGCTTTATGGAGATGCTGACTTCATTTTCCAGCAGGATTTGCACCTGCCCACACTGCCAAAAGAACCAAAACCTGGTTCAATGACCATGGGATCACTGTGTAATTACTGTGTGATTTCATGTAATATTCTAATTTTCTGAGATCCTGTTTTCGTGGGTTTTATAAGGTGGAAGCCCAAATTTTGTACAAATAAACAACTAAATACTTGAAATCGTTTAAGTTGTGGGCCCTGAATCTATAATCTATGGAAGTTTAACGTTTTGAATGGAAATAAACTTTTCCATGATATTATAATTTTTTGGAAAGGGTCTGTATTGCATATTCAGATATTCATACAACAAAATAATCTGGGGGCCATGAAACTTTTGAGAAAATTATCAAAAATGCTGGCGCTGACTGGCAACTTTTTTTTCAAAAACACTGGCAGGGAAAGAGTTAAGTCATGTCACCTGAGTTTCTGCCAATGTAGAGTGTTCAAAATCAGTTGAGGTTCCATTTAAGTTTGGGATGCTGCCTTAGATGGCATCTTCCTCGTAGTATTAAAATAAAGGTTTTGGAATGGAGCCGAACAAAATATCCCCACCTATTTGCTAATCTCAAACACTCTCACTCTCAAAACACCCTTCAAAACGGCTTTATCATACAGGAAAAGTCAGGGGATACATTTTGGGGAGGGTATTCTTGAACAAGGAACGAGTTGGCCAAGCCAAACATGTCCTAGGACAGCATGCAGATGTTTTTTTTAGATTCCCAAGTATGTCAATACCCTTCCTCAACCAGAGGGGCTTGTCCACTATCAAGGAAAAAAATGTCCTCTGTGATAAGATTTGTCTGGCGTCCAGACAGAAATGTGATGGTGGATTTGATAAAAGGAGCCAAACCTGTACAAGCAGACACGACCATTTAGGGAAATTCTGAAGGCTGACAGAATAGCAAAAGTCTCTCACAACCCAATTCCAATGTTACAGACATTCATTTTCTATGCATAACCTGTTAAAAAGAAACAAACTGTACACTGGTATGGTGTCTAATATGACTGATCAAGAATGCTTTGTTTCTTACCTTGACCTCACACTTCCTGTGGCAGGCTAACCGGCAAACTGCGGAGACAAAGAAAAAAAAAACATTATGTTTAAATTTTAGAAATTCAACTGTACATTTCAGAAACTTTTTGTTTACAATAATACTCTAATGTAAGCACATTGGGTTTTTTTTTTCAGGCCAAATAAAATAAAATAAATAACATTTACAAATTAGTACATTTTAAAATATATATATACATATATTTTATTATATACGTTTTGATTACAATAGGATGTATGCACAGTGGGGGCATTTTTTGTCATAAAAAAAAAAAAAAAACTTTTTTTTTTACTTTTTAATCATGTTTTTGCCCTGCAAAAACTTGTTTACTCTGAACATTTACTATTAGACACTTGATGTTACACAGCACCCTTCATATCAGACTGAATAAAGGCAGGGCCGTAACCACCGTAGACATTGAGGAGGACATGTTCCCCGCAAGATCATACAGAGATCATTCAGATTAGTGATCATTATGGGTTTTCAATTAACATCATCTGTAATTCATGTAAAATGGAGGAAAATTCCTCAGACGACTATGACTGAAGTAAAGCTGCTCGACACAACAAAAGCTGTTTGCCAAGACCAGTTTTTCCTCAGTGTTTATATTATCATTTCTGGACAGAGTCATAGACCACCAGTGCAGAACACTGGATGAGAATTGCTATTCTACTGCAAATCTTTGTTATAAACATTGTAGTACATTCACAACTGTTAATGCATTGCATTGTAAGATTTTATGATAATTTACTGTTATTTAGACTTTAGCTTGCTAAATTTGCACTCTTTGACAATTTATCAGACAAAATACTGACAAGCTCTTTTTAGATGGATTTGTTTTTTGTTTGTTTTTTCTCGGGAGCTTAATCTTAATTGGTAAATCACAAATTATCAAGAACTACCTGCAAATAAAATAAAATAAAAAAAACATACAAAATAAAATTAAATAAATAATAATAAAATAATAATAATAATAATAATAATAATAATAAATAATGAAAACAAATATTAAAATAAAATATAAAATAAAATAATAAATATCTTCCACAACACCCACATCAAGACACTCGCAATAAATACAGAGCTTCCAAATGTATCATATTATTCAAGGAAATCACAGTTGTTTTCAGAATATAATTCTAACTCAAATATCATTTAGAAAACTGATCTAGTCGAAATAGTGTTATAGATTATCAGTGTCTGTGGGGCCCAGAGAACATAAAGAACCTCCTATTCGAGTCCATTCCAATCCATCTCCCTGCTCATACAAATACAGCACACTTCAGCAAACAGGGGCCGAGCGTCCCTGCTCTTCTTACACAGAGCCCAGTCTGTTCCTCACGTCTGACCTGCCATTCCTCGGACAGGGGCGGAGCTCAGCAACAGAGGGCCTTCACACAAGGAGCGTTTTTTGGTGACTAAGGTGATGAAATGTTTCCAAAACCACACCTAATATCTCCAAGACTCCTCTAACGGCAGAGAGAGAGAGAGACAACTGCAACTTGTTATATATTTGTGGCTTAGTGAGCTGCCTTGCTATATACTGCCCTATATTTCAGTTATCTGATTTTTCCTCGCAAGGCACAAAAAAAAAATTTAATCAACAAAATTTAGTGAGGATTAAATGGTTTATTTATTAAAATTCAAATCCAGCAAACATTATTGATGCATATCCACATATAATTCTGTACAATTTTGCTTCTCAAACTAATTTTATCCATCAAAACAAGACAAAATCCAGATTTTCTTGGAGTTATTAAGCGACAGATTTAGGTCATCCTATAAGCACAGCAAAAACATAAAAAAAACCAAAACAATCTTAATCAGTATTTTTGTGTTGATTTATATTATTAACATTTGATAAGCAAAACTGTATGAGATATTGAGCAGTACGATCATGCTGTCTACCTTTTGAAACAGCCTTGGTGGTGGGAATGTGCATATGATGCCTTAAAATACTCCCTACGTAGGCAGCTAACTATGGAACGTAGCCTGTATCAGTCTTCCTCCTCGTCCTGAAATCCAGGTCACAGTATAAAAACACTGGACTGGAGGCTCATACTGCTCACAAATCCACTCTGTTTCAGATGATTCCTTTAAGAGTGTGAACTAAAGGGCATTGGGAAAATCCAGAATTTCAAAGCAGAGTTTAAAAATATGTGTTTATTCTGGAGTGGACTTTACCTTATGTAATGTGGCCTTCTTTCAGTCTCGTTTCACATATTTCTGTGCATACGTTATATTTGCAGTGGTTATTTTCTTAACTCATTGGTTTAGTCTTTGAGAAAAGTAGTGAAAGTCTCAATAGGGGAAAATTATGCATGGGAGCCTTTCAGGAGTGGTAAGAAAAATAGTATTTTGGCTTCATGTCCGCATAGTTATTGACTTTTTTTTTCATTTCAGGATATTTTCATTCGCGTGTGATCCTCCTGTTTGGGAGTGTGTCGGATGTGAGACAGTTTGAAGAACTGATGAGAGTTTCATTCTGGTGTGGCTTAATGGTTGAAGATATGAGCTGGTTATGCAAAAGGTCCTAAAAGGTTTTTATTCAAAGTGGCTCACAGGTTGAGCATTCATCACTTTGTCAGGTTGTGTGTTCCCTGGAAATCAAACCTACAACCTTGGCATTGCTAGCGTCATGTTCTAATAGTTGAGCTACAGGAACATATACCCCAGAAAAAGGTGATTCATGAGCTGCCATCATCGAGAGCAAAGCACTTAACCCCAGATTGCTCCAGAGAATTGTGCCTGTAAAATAAAGTGAAACGAGCCTGTGCCTTACAGTGATTCCACGTGGGTACAAGATCTTATAATTCATATGAAATAAATATATAATAAATGGCATATAGAGAATTATGTGTGTGTGTAAAGGTCATCAGGCACTCCACATCAGACTATCATGTTTCACTCACAAACTACGTCTCCCATAATTCTCTGCCTTGACTCATCAGCACTCATTATCACATTCACCTGTGTCTCATTATCTTGTTAGCTCACCCCATATAAGCCTGGTTCACCCCATCACTGTGTGTGTGTGTGTGTGTGTGTGTGTGTGTGTGTGTGTGTGTGTGTGTGTGTGTGTGTGTGTGTGTGTGTGTGTGTGTGTGTGTGTGTGTGTGTGTGTGTGTGTGTGTGTGTGTGTGTGTGTGTGTGTGTGTGTGTGTGTGTGTGTGTGTGTGTGTGTGTGTGTGTGTGTGTGTGTGTGTGTGTGTGTGTGTGTGTGTGTGTGTGTGTGTGTGTGTGTGTGTGTGTGTGTGTGTGTGTGTGTGTGTGTGTGTGTGTGTGTGTGTGTGTGTGTGTGTGTGAGTGAGTGAGTGAGTGAGTGAGTGAGTGAGTGAGTGAGTGAGTGAGTGAGTGAGTGAGTGAGTGAGTGAGTGTGTGAGTGTGTGAGTGTGTGAGTGAAAACTGATAGTAAAACCTGAGATCACCTCCATTGTGGGGACCAGCCATGAGGGAAATGGGTTAATAAACATACTAAATTATATTTTTTTTAAATGAAAAAATGCAGAAAGTTTTCTGTGATGGGTAGGTTTAGGGGTAGGGTTAGTGTAAGGAGATAGAATATACACTTTGTACAGTATAAAAACCATTGTCTAAACATAGTGAACCAGACGTGTGTGTGTGTGTCTTTACTTATTACAACTTTTCACAGATGTTCTAAAGCATTCGGATATCTTTAGCTGAATCATATTTTTGAAGACTCGCTCTCACCTTCAGACAGAACAGTCCACTCACTGACTACCTGATGCATACTGCACACAAAACTGACTAAATCTACCTAAATTCACTAACTCCAATCTGATTGGCAGGCTGATACACATCATATGGGAGTCAGAAAGTCTACCAGCCCACCTAGAGAACAAAGTCATGCTTTCAAGATACCAGGTTGATTGAATCTTGAATTTTGGAATACTGAAACAATATTTTTGAAATTTCATTTTTTTATAGTGTACACAAACAGTACTATATACACAACTTTTAGATAGTCATACACACTGCTAATGTGTTTTTTAAAGTTGGAATTAAAACAAAGATTATTGGAGTACATTTTACAAGCAGTTTTCTACATGCAGTTTCTTTGAAATTATTGTGCATTTCCGCTAGTTTCCTCACTGCTGTGCGACTGTTTTTCCTCATCTGTTATTGTCAGTCCTGTTTTTTCTCACAACAGACACACTATCGTGCCCCATGCGGGCTGCCCAGCACGTTTCTGTGCATATGAGCCCTGTGCACAGAATAAAAGATCAGAACTACCATATTGGGTGTGAAAGTGCATTGTGGGGACTGTACTGTACATGGGTTTGCCTTGTTAGGAACTCAGATGTTCAGAGTATAAACACTAGGGCACTGTAGAGAGGAGAGAGAGAGAGAGAGAGAGAGAGAGAGAGAGAGAGAGAGAGAGAGAGAGAGAGAGAGAGAGAGAGAGAGAGAGAGAGAGAGAGAGGCTCAAAAAGCATTTATTTACCAAAATTTTAAAAATGCAATTTTACATTATTTTTCCAGGACAAAAAATATCAAAATGCATCTAAAATAAATAAATACATAAATAAAGAGAAATAAATAAAATTAAATATACAAGTCCAAACAATCATCACTATCAATGTCACAAATACACTGATTCACAGCCCATCGGTGTTTAAACTTCTCCATGTTATTTACCAGTTTATGATATGTGAACTCAATTTTTATGCGAGATTTTACTAGTCCTTTTAATATGGACACAATATCATCTGACCCAGCCCCGTTCAAACGATATTTTCTTGATAGCCAAATTGCCAATTTAGCTTTTCCAAAAATAAAATTAATTAACACATGCACCTCCCTCTTTCTTCTACTGTATTTTGGACCATAAATAAAAGAAACTGGTGTAAAGATTTCTCCTAATTTATGAGACCACTCTTCTAAAATACAAAAAACTGGTTGAAGTCTTTTGCACTTTAAAAACAAATGAAAAACTGTCTCCTGTTCCCCACAGAAAGGACAGCCCTCCCCTACCTGTGGATCAAGGTGTGCTATGTGCCTGTTTGTAGCTATAATCCCGTGTACTATCCTCCACTGCAGGTCTCCAGACCTCTTCTCAATGGGAGGTTTGTACAGGGACCTCCAGCTGCCTTTGGGGGAGGCACCTGGCCCAAAAAACTCTTGCCATTTGGACTCACTAACAGTCTCTAGTGCTTTAAGATGCCATGATTTCACACACATAGTGTATATGTCCGTCTTATCAGCATTGCAAAAGTACTTCGGCTGATGAGTCTTAAAAGACAGCAAGCAACCTTCTTTCTCTTGCCATGTACCATTCTCTGGTGAAAAAATCAACTGAGGAAAGCTACAGAGATCAGTCTCTTTTTCAAAACTTTCCATTGCCAGTTTGTAATCCTGAGGCAGGGTCTCAATTATCTGAGTCAGCACATTTTTTATCAATCTGACAGATTTAATTTTCAATTTTTCAGCTAAATTCTCAGGGTTAATCCATTCTTTATTGACTCGCAAATGTCCAATCTTTAAGATGTTTGCTGCCCACATGGCTTTTCTAAGAGTGTCCGATTTAAGAACATCCACATCCAGAGCAGGATTAAAGAAAAGCGGCTCTTCATTCAGCCACAAGTTCTGAATGTCACTTCCATCCCGTGAGAACTTAAAAAGTGCCCATGATTTAAAGAGTGATCTGTAAAAGAGACTCAGTCCAGACAAATCCAGTTTGTTAAGATCCATCAGAAACAGGTGACGGTCTAGTCCCATGTCTCCTACTCTTCTCAGGAGAACACATGCGATCTCAGCCCAGCTCACATCCACACCATAGATTAATCTCCTTGCTGTCTGTATTCGAAAAGCCTTTAGTCTCGATTTGATGTCAATCAGCCCCTGGCCACCTTCTTGCCTTGGTAAGTATAGCACAGCAGCCTTCAGCCAATGCTGTCCCGACCAGAAGAAGTCTACTATCCGCTGCTGTATTTCTTTCACCAGCTTTTCAGGAGGTTCTAGTATCATCATTTTGTGCCATAATGAAGAAGCAACCAGGTTGTTACATACCAGAACCCTCCCCCTATAGGACAACTGGGGTAGCAACCAGTTCCAGCGAGACAACCGGGCACACACTTTCTCCACAAGGCCCTCCCAATTTTTATCTCTATACTCCTCTATTCCTATAAAAACCCCTAAATACTTAAAACCTGTTCTCCCCCACTGTAACCCACCAGGAAGTATTGGACCTTTAGAAACCCTTCCACACCACAAAGCATCACTTTTGCTCCAGTTCACTAAAGCGGACGAGGCTTTACCATAACACTCTAAAGACTCTTTGAGTACCTGAATATCACTTTCCTCTCTGATTATAATTGTGAGATCATCAGCATATGCAGATAATTTAACAGAGTAATTCATGGTATTAACCTGTAAACCCATTAGTTCCCTTCTCAGTTTGCATAGCAATGGTTCAATTACGATACTGTACAATTGTCCTGAAATTGGGCAACCCTGTCTGATACCTCTTCTTACATTAATAGGGGTACTCAACCCACCACCCATTTTAATCATACATGTTGCTTTGGTATAAAGAAGTTTGATCATTGAAATAAAGCTTTTCCCAAAACCAAAAGCATTAAGGGTATCAAACAAAAAAACATGATCAACCCTATCAAAAGCCTTTTCTTGATCTAAAGACAAAAGACCCAGATTAAGATCATTACAATTGGCATAATCAAAAACATCCCTAATTAAATGAAGATTATCTGTAATTAACCGATTTTTAACACAATATGACTGATCTTTATGTACAATTTCATGCAAAACTTTGTTTAACCTATTTGCTAAAACCTTCGAAAATATTTTATAATCTGTACACAAGATTGCAACCGGTCTCCAATTCTTTAGGAGTGTTAAATCACCCTTTTTCGGGAGCAAAGACAAAACCGCTCTTTGACAGCTGGTTGGAAGAATTCCTTCATGACAACATTTCTGAAACACTTTAAAAAAGTCCTGACCTACAATAGGCCAAAAAGTCTTGTAAAACTCAGCTGGTAGTCCATCCATTCCCGGACAACGGCCTGAAGATAGACCCATCACAGCTCGAGAGACTTCCTCAAAAGCGATATCATTCTCTAATGACAGCTTTTTTTCTTCAGATAAAACAGGTAAATCTCTTAACAGTTCAGTCCTGGAATGTTCATCTGAGCTTTCAGCAGTGTACAATTTAGAATAAAAGTCAACAGCAATTCTTCGCATTTCCAATGGTTCTGATGTGACATGTCCATTATTGTCCTTCAATAAAATCATTTGTTTCTGCTGACCCACTTTACGCTCTAAGTTAAAGAAATAAGAAGTGGGAGCGTCCATGTCCTTCAAATGTACATAGCGGCTTCTTATAAGAGCCCCTTTAACTTTTTCATCCAGTATTGAACTTAAAACATTTTTCTTTTCAGTCCACAAGTCTTTTAAATTAGCATCATCATTAACAGTCATATTTGTTTCAATATCAGCAATTTCCGCTTCTAGGTGTTTTAATGTATTTTTCAACCGTACAGAGGAGTATGCAGTATATTTTTGAGAGAAATCTCTTATATGGGCTTTGCCAACCTCCCACCACTGAATAATATCTTCAAAATTACTCTGTTCTATTTGCCATTTCTCCCAAAAACACTCAAAATCTTCACAAAAAGACTTATCTTCTAAAAGTTTAGTATTCAGATGCCAATAATAGCTCTTATGTACACTTTTAGACAAGGTAAACCCAACTGTAACAAGCTTATGATCAGAAAGAATATTGGGGATAATTTCTGTATTAACAACTCTATTTTTCAGGTTAGAAGATATATAAAAACGGTCCAAACGTGCAGCATAAATCCTCTCATTAATCACTTTCACCCATGTATATTGTTTTATAGAAGGGTTATTCACTCTCCACACATCTGAGAGACTGAGCTTTTTTAAAACACTAGCCAAACATGAGGCTGACTGTGCGTGTGGTTCTTCCCCGTTTCTATCTAGAACAAAATCTATAGTGCAGTTCCAGTCCCCTCCTACAACAATAAAGAAATCATCACTTTCTTCTTTAATTATACTTTCCAATTTAGCAAAAAACAACTTTCTTTCCGCTCCAACATTAGAAGCATAAATATTTACAAAAAGAAAGTTTAAATTACTGATTTCAGCCTTAACAATTAAGAACCTTCCTGGTACTACTTCTTGTTTTGATAAAATTTTGACATTAAATGTAGGAGAAAAAAGGACAGCTACGCCAGCACTTAAATTAGTACCATGGCTAAGAATATAGTCTCCCTTCCACCATAGGCCCCAGTTAACTTCATTCTTGCAATTGCTATGAGTTTCTTGCAAAAAAGTAACACTCAAGCCTTTCAAACCAATCATTTCTGATAGTAGTTCATTCTTTTTTCCATCCCTCATCCCATTAATATTAAGAGATCCCACCCTCAGAGTCTCCATAGAGAGAAGAGAAGAAAAGAAAAAACAAAAGAAAAGAAAGGGAAACTTTACAGCCATAGTGATTATCTAAATTTTCCCCTCGCTTTCCCTAGCTTTTTACCTAGGTTTGTTACATGCTTTTTAAGGCGGTATCTTTTTTGCTGAGTAAGTTCCTCATAGCTGCTGACCTTCCTAGCCCTCATTGCAGAAACAATAAATTTCTCCGTATCCGGGAAGTAATCACTTATCTCAACCCCTGATTTACCTTTTGTTTGATCTAAAAAGGAATTGATTTGCTCAACACTGTACAAATCCTTCTCAGCCTCTTTAGTCATCTCAGGCCACTCATCATCTTTCATTCCATCATCAGTGCACTGTGATAAACACTCAAACTCATCATCCATTTTCTCCTGAGAGCCAACTACCTGTACAACATCACTGTTCATACCTTTATCCTCAGCATCACCCACATCATCAATACTAGCACTCACATCTTTGTCAGGTAAATGACTACCTCCAGGTTGTTCCACACATCCAGCATGATTAACATTAGAAACACTCACCTCTTGCTGTCCCTCCACTTCCTCTGTAGCACCATTATCTTGTTCTTCATATCTCGGAGTTTCTACGATATCTACATGGTGTTCGCTGTTATTATCGTCAGCGCGAGATGTGGAAGCGCGCACTTCGCTTTTTTTCGGACATGAAAATCGCTTATGGCCCAAGTCTCCACACTCAAAGCATCTCAAACTTTCCGAGCTAGCATAAACCATGAAAGAGCTCTCTCCGTGAGTTACACGGAAAGAAGCCTCCAGTGTCCTCTCCGGAGAACTGAGAAACATATAAACCATACGTCTAAAGGAAAGCACGTGCTTTAAAGCGGCGTCTTTACATCCCAGAGGTACCGCTTTAATAGGGCTCGCAATCTTACCGAATCTTAACAGTTCTTTAACAATGGCTTCGTTTGAAATGAACGGAGGTGCATTAGAGACTATAACTTTAGTTGCTGGAGCGGATAGCGGGGTTACTGGTACAAACGACTCTTTTACCCATATTCCGCTCACAGTCAACTCATTAACAAGTGCTTCAGTTTTTAAAAACACAACCACCGCTTTATTCATTCTGGAGGCCGATACGATGTTATCGAACCCTATTTTATCACCAATAATCAACAGCATTTCCTCCACGGTCACCCCGGGCTCAGGTACACACCTGCAGCCATTCCTGAGGGACAGGTTAGATGTGCCCTGCGTGTTGGTAGTCGCCATGCCAGCGGCTACCAACCACGCACGCACACAGAGAAAACTTTTTTCCTCCCTACCCTAATAGCGGACGAATCTAGCGAGGGGAAAAGATAGGAGAAAGAAAGAAAGAAAAATAATAATAATAATGTTGAAAGAAAAAAAACAAAAAGAAAAAAGAAAACGCCCTCAACAGCAGCGCTCTCAACTCGCTCCGCACGTTCACCCCCAACAATCACACCGGAAGTGAGAGAGAGAGAGAGAGAGAGAGAGAGAGAGATTGCTGTTTTCCAACATGGAGATACTGAGATATTTATTTATTGGAGTGATTAACCTCACAGGGAAACACAAATGTTTCATTCATGTTCAGGGTTGAGAAAAACACTGAAATATCAAAAAAGCCCCAGATCCATCTGACACAAGCTCAATTAAAACAACAAACTGCCAATGACAGCGAATCAAGGCTTTACAAACATGACTGGGCTGTGCATGGCTCTTTCCTCATCACCAAAACAAACAGCCGTGCCCAGGCGGCAGGAGCCTCTCTTAAGCGTATTGGTGTAAGTAATTGACAAGCACAGAGAAAGCGCGACTGAACGAAGGTCGTGACGGGTCGCTCGTGTCATTTCTAGCGTTTGTTTACTGCTGGGCTATCGATGCCTCATCTGAAATCCCCCCCTGGAGATGTGCGCTGAATAATGGAAGAGGAACAACACTGGATCAAACAGCCACACGGGGCTCTATCTTCCATCTGTCTCTCGCTCTCTCTGACTCTCGCCTTGTGATCCGGCCCTGTCAAGGTTAAACGGGGAGAAAATGAAACAGGAAACGCAATTCAAACATCGATGTGTTATCGATACAGACCAGGGGTCAACAGCCCTGCCTTTGTGAAGCGGACTGGGCCACTTCATCGGAGAGAAGACCAAACTGAAATGTCAACTTATCATCCACGATACATGAACGGTGAAACTACAACTCGTTTCCTCATTTAAACCAGCACTGTGCTAATATTTTTTTCTACTGATGGGCCAGTTTGTTTATTTATTTATATGAAAATTTTCACTTTCACATCATAAATTATAACATTATAATAGTTTATTTGTTTTTGACCAATGTAACCTTGTATTTTACTTGTATTTTAACCTTTTTAACCTTGTATTATTAAAATATCTTATTTTATTATTAAAATAAACAGTTAAAATATCTGAGAAATTTCACAATTCCCGATTAACATTTATATACCTCAACAAAACTACTGTACAAGCCTAACTAATATAAGTTTGAACATTATTAAAGACAAGTAAACAGTAAGTAATAAAATAAGAACAAATTAACAAATTATAGCTAAGCAATAGCACAAATACATATAATAGAAAAAGGTACAAATGAAATAAACGGGTAATTTATCAATGTCAAAAAGGGCAATAAAACTTGTCTGTCTATGCGGTAGAAATGCAAAAAAAAAAAGAAGAAAAAAAAAAGTGTACTAGTACAGATATTGTAACTATACAACGCAAAGGGTTGAAAATTGGTGAACATACACTTTTATTGTTTCAGGTAGGTTAGGTCTAACAGTAGTATTCCTGTAAGAAATACTACAGTATTTGAATAAATTAATCAAATGTAAAATGACAATGCATAGTCTTCCCTGTGTAAATTAAATATAAATGAATCATACAGAAGTTAAGCTACAGAAGTTATTCAGTCAAGAGCAGTAAGTGATTTTTTTTTTATTCTTTTGTTAACATTAATGACACTGCAGCAGGTACATTAGGCTGCTGTCACTTTAAGACCTAATGCACACCCGATTTTCTCCCAACGTTCATTTAAACTTAACGCATTTAAGACTATGCTTATTAGGATACTCGAAACTGGCATTTTGACACAATTTTGTGTGTAGCCTATTTGTCTGTTCAAGCCAGATAAGAATCAAAAGAGAACTCAATTCGGTACTGGCATGCTGTTTGAGAAGTGGTTTTCTGTGTGCGTACAGACAACTTCAGGCAGCATGCACCAGTATAGAAGCGAGTTCTCTTTCACATCATTTTGCACTTGAATGGCTTACAAATGGCTTAAATGTGTAAACTGGCAAGACTTAAAAACTAGGGCTGGGTATTGACACAAATTTCACAATTCGATTCGATTTCGATTCGCAAGCTTGCAATTCGATTCGATTTCGATTCGATTCGATTCAATATCGATTATTTTGGATATCAGGTTCAATACATGGCAAATTTTCTCAAGGAAAACAAATCTCTTAACTAATGCTGTTAACTATGGGAGTCAGTTAGCCTGTAGGCTTCATTAGCCTACTATAATATAGCTTAAAAATAAGGTAAAAATTAACTGATTTGTATACAAACACTTAAATTACACTATTATTTATTTTTATAATAATAAAGTTATATGAAATATAAACATTTAAATGGTGGCTGTCATAAAAACCTGCCAGATTTATTCAAACATGCATTAAAAATAGAAGAACATTAAAATATATTGAATTATATTATAATGAATATGTAATATGGTGCATATATTTAGCAAAATGCTCCTCTCTAGAGTTAATTTTTCCAGCTGACTAACGAGTTTATGGTCACTGGATATGTTTTTTCTGAGGTAAATGTGACGTTACATGACATTGTTTGCAAGCTGATTTACTGACGTCTTTCCACGGTTGAAACACTGATTTGAGCGATTCCATGTCACATAATACGGATTTCGATAAGTTGTACACTATCTTTTAACACACTTTCAGATGCTCATTCATGTTTATTCCGCGCTGTAACTGGTATTATTAAGGCGGAAGAGAATATCACGTGCGCTCCGCGCTGCTTCTCTTGAGCTGAGCTGCGCCAGAGCGATCTCACGCCACAGCGCCAAAACGGTATTTATGTTTTTGAATTGCCTAATAAAATGGACGTAATTTGAATCTGAGATTTTGTTTCATATCAATAATATCAAAGCACAAAGATTAGTGCGATTTATTGGATGGGATGCACGCAACAATGTTACATTCATTCATCAACTGATGACTAACAGGATGACTAATCGATTCTTGGGATTTAAGAATCGATATTGTTTCGTAAAAATGAGAATCGATTAAAATCGAGAAATCGATATTTTTTACCCAGCCCTATTAAAAACACATTCAAATGATTCATGACAACTTGTTTGTCGAGCAATGATAAAGTGTGTAAAAGCTCAACCAATCAGCTGTCCTGAAGTATGACAACATACAGACATTAAGGTAAGTAAGTGACTGATTTTCATTTCTAGTTGACCCATAAACAGAGAGAGAAATACAGACAATAAGGGGACAGAAACATATCTATGTGTGAGTATATTTATGGATCAATAAGGCTAGATACTGTATGTCATAAATACCCCAAAAAAAGCCCATCCCAATCACAGGACTGACACCCTCGCCTGCAGGACATGCCCTTACAATAAAGCATTACGCTCAAAACAACCTGCAAAAAGAAGATTCACACCCACATGCTTATATAGCATTCCCTCTAAAACTGGAAATTTTAACTATTGTGATTCCAGTTGTATGTATGACTATCTCTGACTGAATTCACTAAAAGTAACTTCCTTCTTTTCATTCAATTTCATTCAGTTTCTCTGCCTACCTACATGTGCACCCACTTTATATCACTCACACTGACTCTCTCACTAGCTGAGTTTTAAGAGCGCTGACATATTTCTCAAAGAACAACTATTAATACTGACAGATACTTCTATAATGAGATATAGAGCAAGAGAGGGAAAGAAAGAAAGCAGAAGGCATGGACAGATGTTCTTTTGTTGAAAAAAAAGAGGTTGAGCTCTCTCTTGAAACTGAATGCTACATTTGTCCTCATTAAAGGTCACAGACTGGGAAGAGAAATTCCACTAACCACAATGTAACAAGTACGTAAACTACGCCTTACCTCACTACTCCTTAAAATTATTCCAAAATTGACCCTTTTTATTCTTTTGTAACTGGATGTTTCAAATAAGATACAGATTTTATTAGACATCTCAATCCACTCCCTAGTTTATTAGTAAGTATGCAGCATAGGAATTTACCCATCCTTAGGGCTGTTCCATCTTCTCTTCCATTTGTTTCAGAGAAATTTTCAGAATGCATGGTGCAAACCAGTGAGCATCAGCTACTCTTCACACACAGGAAATGTCTTCTTTGGTTTCTCAAGTCATCAGAATTTGAAGACAAGAGCATCATAATGGAACTTGAAAGGTCCATCAACAGAACTGAAAGGTCCATTAGCTACCAGTAAGGTTTACAATGCTTAATTTTCCAAAATAAAGTGCTGAAAATGGCTAGCTATTCCATGATTCCTTGACCACTGTCATTGTGTAGAGAAATGTGGTTGATAGCTTCAATGTGCATCCTCGCTATTATGTTGCAGGCAATTTAATCCTTTGTGTCCATATGTTTAGTGGATCAAGACCTTTGATGGTACCCGGGTTCAAGTTCCCAATATACTGATTTACATCAAAGGAAGTTAGGGAGTGGAATGAGACACAGCCGTTCTCTCGTCAAGGCTTTCTGCCATGATGGGCACCACCTGCCCTTTACTTATTGGCTAGGGCAAACATTAGTTTGATCCTCTGACCGTTCTGCCAGCTCCTCCACCTGCCCAAGGGTCAATCTCTCTGTGTATTCTCCCATGAGCACTCACACACACCATGGGAAAAAGCTGTTGCTGTTAGACTGTACCTCGCTGTTTTATTTTTCCGGCTCCACTGTGGCAATCTTGTATGTTCCACTTGCTGCAGCACTTTACGTATGCATTTGACAGACATGCTTATCCAAAGAGACTTACAATTCAGTCAACAAAATCAGTTCATGTTTTCAATGGGAATCAAACAGTTATGGAAGCCCGTTTCCGCCACGTTGAGTAAAAAAAAAAAGATTCTTTAAGTCATAATAATGAGAAAGTTTCTCATAATAATGACTTAATATCTCATAATAATGAGAAAGTTTCTCATAATAATGAGAAACTTTCTCGTAATAATGACTTAACA
>NW_028295971.1:0-24837 GCF_964197995.2 Scardinius erythrophthalmus
GTAGTTATCCTGTGTCATGAAGAACAAACTGTGTGTGTGTGTGTGTGTGTATGTGTGTTAATGAGTGTGTGTGTGTGTGTGTATGTGTGTTAATGAGTGTGTGTGTGTGTGTGTGTGTGTGTTCATGTAAAAATCCAGATTTTTTTTAATGCTCTTTATTTAATGATATTAATAAAGCAAAAGGCAAACAGAAAGCTGTGTGTGTGTGTGATGTGCAGACATCCACACATTAATTCACTTTTCAACATTGGTTAGATAAAGATGAAAGAAGCAAAGCTTAAGAGTGACATCATCCAGAATCTCATTTCTGTCGGTCAGACTTTCAACATCAGGAATAAAGCTCGTAGATCTTAACCACTGCAGTCTGGCTGATTATTATCTGGTACAGCATCATTTATATTCGCCTCAAAATGAACAGGTCTACATTTGTTCTCGATTTTCTCACAGCCAAGAATCACATGTTGATCCGTTATGAATTCGACATGCTCGACCTGCCTGTTCTGATTGACGGTGACAACGTGGAAGCTGATAGGCTGCTTGCTGATGCAGAGGTTGTTGCCCGGATATATCTTTCCCCCTGTTGAACACACACTTAACACATTATTATGTTCTGATAAGGGAAAGAAGCTCTGAATCGGCCGGTCCCAGGTGTCAATGTTGGTAATGAACGTCTGCCATTGACCGTTGTCCCGATTGTTTGGGCTGTTGTTGTTTAGGTGGCGTGTAAGGAAGGTGTCATATCGAGCTCGAGGCACCGCATTCACACAGCGCTGACTCAGAGCCGGCTGGAGAGAGAGAGTCAGGACGATCACGAATAACAGCATCTTCAGGATCTGGGGAGATTTGTGTAAGATAGAAATGTCAGATTGCAGATTCACTGTTGTCACGAACCATAAAATCCTAGAAAAGTAAATTTTTACTTGTTTAATTGCAGTAAAAAGAAAATGGTAACACTTTATAAGGTTTCACTAACATTAATGTATAAATTAAAGGTATAGCGGAGGATTTTTTTACTTCCGGGTGGAATGCCTATACTATTGGTCCTCCTAATTGTCAATCATTCTGGTGAATCAATCAAACTTTTCAAAAAGTGGAGAGGGCGGGTCTTATCTAAAATTCGGAAAGATCCTCCGCTATACCTTTAACATGAGCATTTGTTACTGTATTTGTTCATCTTTGTTAATGTTAAGAATACATCCGTTCAATGTTAGTTCGTGTTAGTTCACAGCATTAACTAATGTTAACAACTTTTGATTTTAATAATGTATTAGTAAATGCTGAAATAAAAGTAAATTAATTAGTTCACCCAAAAATGAAAGTTCTGTCATTAATTACTCGCCCTCGTGTCGTACCAAACCTGTTCATCTTCAGAACACAAATCAAGATCTTTATAATGAAACCGAGAGCTTTCTGTAAATGATGTTTTTCTCACACAAACACTCGCGTCGCTTCATAAGATTAAAGTTAAACGACTGGAGTCACACTGAGAACTTTAATGATGTCTTTCTCATCGTTCTGGACCTTGAATGTGTGAATTGCTTCTGATGGAGGGACAGAAAGCTCTCGCATTTCATTAAAACATATTCATTTGTGTTCTGAAGATGAAGGTCTGATATTAATGTGGAACGACAGTAATAATGATCATTTCTGGGTGAACTAACCCTTTAACATTGAGATTAATAAATGCTGGAGAAGTATTGTTCATTCTCAGTTCATGTTCACTAATGAAACCTTATTGTAAAGTGTTACCAAGAAAATCTCTATTATTGATTCATTTCTGCAATAAGAGAGAACTGGTGAATTCAAACATAATCTTGTTCAAAAGTTTTATATATCAGATTCAGGACTAGATTTATAACTTACACACACGAGGACTTGGTCTTTGTGACAGAAGATTCCAGAGGGACGACTGAAGAAAACAAGAGAAGAGAAAAATGAGTAAAAATAAAAATAAATGTAATATATAATTATATGAGGGAATGTGAATAAGAGGTTTGATAAATACATCAGAAAGAAATAAAGACCATTAGGAAGAATACATTACCTTGGAGAAGAGTGTGTGTCGAGTCTAGAGTTGATCTCAGTGTGAGCGTTTGCTGAGTGTATCTGAGAGTTGGTGTGTGTGTCTTATATACACACAGGTAATCAATGATCTCATGTGAAAAGAGGAAGTAAAAGTAAGTGAGTAACTATTTATCAGCAGTTTAAAACCTTAAAAATCTTTGAAAACATAAGTCTGAGTGAATCATTTTTACATTCCTGAAACAGTATAAATTGTCAAAATTAGACGTTAACTGATGTTGAAAATATGTCCACAACAATGACCACATCTGAACTGGTTTTTAACCTTTCCAGGAACGTCTATATCAGACGCCAACGTACGCTTTTGAAAAGTTGAAACATTGAAAAGACGTCTTTTGAACATAATTCTGCTTAGTGGAGTACATTGAGGTGCTGTTATGGGAATCTAATGGAAAGAATGTGTGTGTGTGTGTGTGTGTGTGTGTATGTTTGAGTGTGTTAATCACGAGTGTTACTGTGTCCATTAAGGATATGTGTATATTTACACCATGACTATATACAGTATATATACTGTATATTTCGATGCTTCAACTTAAACATATTTCTGTTTATTGCCAAGGCAACATATTTTTTCATCTAATATTTATATAGTTTTCTAGCCCATAAGAAAATTATGGGGCATATAAAACAGACCAAATGGACCACTTATAACATGTTTCTGCAGTTGTTTTTGAAATACAACCCCTCCTTGTGCAAGATCTGTAATGTTACATATATGTCACATTGGGCGTTTATGATACATTTTTAATGTTACATGTCACATTGGGCGTTTATTTCTCAGTTGAAATTTTTTTTTTTCCAGTTTTTTTGCTTAATAACAGTTTTTTTGCTATTTATTTTCTTTTCCACAACATATATCAAAATTATTCGTTTTCTGGGAAGATAGCCGGGGTGATAGCCAGGCATTGTTTGCGAAAAATATCAAGCCATGGAAGGATCTTCCAACACTTATCCCCTGCTTGCCGATTTGAATCATCATTGTAAGTGAAAGGTAGACTTGCTAGCTGGGTCTGAAAACGGTTGCTTGACATGTTGTCAGGCACCATGGGACACCTTGTGTCATTTTCCCATTATGCACGATTTCCTGGCATTTGGTGCAGACTCATGCGCAGATGGATACCAATCCATTTCTTTCTCCAAGATTTTTTTTTTTTTTTTTACCCTGGCTGGTTGTATTTTGCTTCCCAGCATTTATGTTTGGTTGTGCAGCTTCTACATCTAAATCACTCGATGCTAATGTCTGAATCAGACCCACTTGATTAATCTTCCTCCATGTCTTTCTTGCTAAGGGTGTAACCAGGGTTATCAGTGTCTTCTTCCTAGTCACTGTCTCATCCCTCATACTCACTGTCATCTCCCTAGATAATTTATTATTCTTACTACAAAAATGTTTAAATAACCTAAAATAGGACCAACATACGTTTAGGGTACAGTAACATTGCTCAAACATGACAATCTGGGGCTCAGGTCAGGAAGCAGACAGACTGGCTAAACCGACCGTCTGCTAGCGGCCTCACGTCACCCAGGTCAGATAAATCCCATCACATAGAGCCTCTTTCACCTAGCTATCATCATATAGAGACTGTGTCTGTTCCCCGAATTAGGACATACAAAAAACTCCTAAACCTATTCAAGGGAAAAAATTTAATTGATGTTCAACAAATAAAAAACAGATATAATACAGATGAGCAAATGCTAAAGCTTGGGTTGCTGAATATTCGATCGCTTACTTCAAAAGCACTCGTTGTTAATGATATGATTTCAGATAATAACCTAGATGTGCTGTGTTGGACAGAAACCTGGCTAAAACCAAACGATTACATTACTTTAAATGAGACCACCCCACAAGATTACTCTTATAAACACGAGCCTCATCTGAAACGCAAAGGGGGTGGTGTTGCTGTAATTTATAGTAATATTTTCAAAACCACTAAGAAATTCTTTTGAAGTGTTAGTGCTAAATGTAACACTATCTAGTGTAAATGATAAATCATGTTTAACATTTGTGCTGGCTGCTGTATACAGGCCACCAGGGCACCATACAGACTTTATCAAAGAACTTGCTGACTTTCCATCTGAGTTAGTATTGGCTGCAGATAAAGTACTAATTGTTGGTGATTTTAATATACATGTAGATTACGAAAAAGATGCATTGGGTTTGGCATTTGAAGACATTGTAAACTCTATTGGAGTTAGACAACACATGTCAGGACCTACTCATTGTCGTAATCATACTCTAGATCTAATATTATCACACGGAATAGATGTTGATGCCGTTGAAATTCTGCAGCAGAGCGATGACATCTCAGATCATTATCTAGTCTTGTGTAAACTTCATATAGCCAAGGCTGCAAAGCCGACTCCGTGTTACAAATATGTTAGACCTATCACTTCTGCTACTAAAGATTGCTTTATTAATAATCTTCCTGATCAGTTTCATCATCTCAGCATCCCAGATAGCTCAGAAGAACTCGAAATTGCAACAGAAACGCTTAACTCTCTCTTTTCCAGCACTTTAGACACAGTTGCTCCATTGCGCTTAAAGAAGATTAAAGAAAATAGTCCAACGCCGTGGTACAACGAGCACACTCGGGCCCTTAAGAGAGCAGCCAGAAAAATGGAGTGCAACTGGAAGAAAACAAAACTAGGGGTATTTCGCATTTCGTGGAAAGAGAGCTCGATTGCATACTGGGACTGAGATGGGTCTTGTGCATGCTGCCCACTTGGGCCCCACCTAGTACCAAGTGCAATCCTACATGAAATCTTTATGGGCAATTAACATGGGGCCATTATGGAACCCGCGGACAATCCATACAGAGCCCATTTTTCAGCCCATTTCAAACCCACATGGGCCCCACATACAAATGTCTACTGGGTTAAAGCTGGGACAGAGATGGGTCTTGTGCATTTTGTCCACTTGGGTCCCACCTAGTACCAAGTGCAATCCTACATGAAATCCATCTGGGCAATTAACATGGGGCCATTATAGAACCCGCGGACAATCCTACATGGGGCCCATTTTTCAGCCCATTTCATACCCATATGGGCCCCACATACAAATGTTGGCTGGGGAGAGGCCTTAAAAGCTGCTAGATCTGCTTATTTTTCATCCCTATTAGAAGAAAATAAACATAATACTAGGTATTTATTTGAAACAGTGGCTAAACTAACAAAAAATAAATCCTTAACCCCAGATGTTTCCAAGCAATACAGCAGTAATGACTTTATGAACTTCTTCACTAACAAGATTGATAATATCAGGGAGAAAATTATAACTATGCAACCGTCTACTACAGTATCGCATCAGGCAGTGCATTGTAGTCTCCTTGAAGAAAAATTTGATTCGTTCGTTGCTATAGGAGAGGAAGAATTTACTAAACTCGTTAAAATCATCTAAATCAACAACATGTATGTTAGACCCTATACCGACTAAGCTACTGAAAGAGATGCTTCCAGAGGTCATAGATCCTCTTCTTAATATCATTAATTCATCTTTGTCTCTAGGATACGTACCAAAAACTTTTAATCTGGCTATGATTAAACCGCTTGTTAAAAAAACGCAACTTGATCCTACAGAATTAGTCAATTACAGGCTGATCTCGAATCTACCTTTTCTGTCAAAGATACTAGAAAATGCAGTGTCTTCACAACTGTGTTCCTTTCTTGAAAGAAATGATATCTGCGAGGATTTTCAGTCAGGATTTAGACCGTACCATAGTACTGAGACTGCTCTCATTAGAGTCACAAATGATTTGCTCTTATCATCCGATCGTGGTTGTGTCTCTCTATTAGTGTTACTCGATCTTAGTGCTGCATTTGATACTATCGACCACAACATTCTTTTAAGTAGACTAGAAAATTATGTTGGCATTAGTGGAATTGCACTAGCATGGTTTAAATCATACTTATCTGACCGTTATCAGTTGTGTGCAGAAAACGTTTGTCTTTTATTTTGTATTTTGCGCGTAAGTTTCCAGGTGGTTTGGTCACATGGGTATCGGTGGGTATATACCTGGTAGTGTTTCCTGTTTTGTTTAGTGTGTAGAGAGGGGGTGAGTAGCAGGGAGTGCTCACTTTCTGTTGACCGTTTATACGTTTCTCATCATCAATTGTTTCTACGTGGATAGTCTGTTATCATGCCAATAAACGCTGTTGTGGAAAACGCGTCACAGATTTTTCCTGCTGCTTAGCCTCTCAGCGGCTATAGGTTGCCGCTACAAGTTTGTAGCAGTAAATGAAGAGATGTCTCATCGATCACAAGTTCAGTATGGCGTACCACAAGGCTCAGTACTAGGACCGCTGCTGTTCACTCTGTACATGCTACCCTTAGGAGATATCATTAGGAAACATGGCATTAGCTTTCACTGTTATGCTGATGATACTCAGCTCTATATTTCTTCACGCCCAGATGAAACTTACCAATTCACTAAATTAACGGAATGCATAGCTGACAAAAAAAATTGGATGACTCGTAATTTCCTACTTCTAAATTCTGAAAAAACAGAGATTCTAATTATTGGACAAAAAACCTCCACACGTAATAATCTAGAATACTGTCTAACACTTGATGGCTGCTCTGTTAAGTCTTCGTCGTCGGTTAGGAACCTGGGTGTGCTCTTTGATACCAATCTTTCATTTGAAAGTCACGTGTCTAGTATCTGTAAAACCGCATTTTTCCATCTTAAAAATATATCTAAATTACGCCATATGCTCTCATTGACAAATGCGGAACAGTTAGTTCATGCGTTCATGACCTCAAGGCTAGATTATTGCAATGCTCTACTGGGTGGTTGCCCTGCACGCTTAATAAACAAACTACAGCTGGTCCAAAACGCAGCAGCTCGAGTTCTTACCAGAACCAGGAAGTATGACCATATTAGCCCGGTTCTGTCAAAACTGCACTGGCTCCCTATTAAACATCGTATACATTTTTAAATATTTCTGATCACTTACAAAGCACTAAATGGTTTAGCTCCGCAGTGCTTGAGCGAGCTCTTAACGCATTATAGTCCTTCACGTCTATTGCGATCTCAAAATTCCGGCCAGTTGATTATACCTAGAATATCAAAATCGACTGCTGGCGGTAGATCCTTTTCCTATTTAGCACCAAAACTCTGGAACAGTCTTCCTACCATTGTCCGGGAAGCAGACACACTCTGTCAGTTCAAAGCTAGACTAAAGACACATCTCTTTGACCTAGCATTCACATAATACATTATAGACTTCTATAATTCAGTGTTAGGCTGCATATATTAGGTCAGCTGGAACCGGGAACACTTCCCATAAATCCTGATGTACTCGTTACATCATAAGAAGAATGGCATCTACGCTAATTTTAGTGTCTGTGTTTATCCCGAGGTTTTCCCGCAGCCTGCCGGATCCAGGCCGTATCCAGATCTGACGAAGGACCTTCGCCTGGACCCGATGACAACGCAGTGCTGAAGTGCCAACTAGTCTCTCCCTATGGAGGATCCCTTTACCACTCTACAGATAAAGCGTTGTCGGGATAATTCGTTTCGCATATCTACCCCGAAGTGACAAAATAAAATAAAAGTCTATATCAAAACTATAAGGAAACACCAGTACTTTGTTTAGGCTTGGTTTGTAGGGAATTCCAAACCTGCGTACATATATTCAAACGCACATAACTATAGAACCAATTCTTAATGCGCATGTGAACGCCATCAGCGTTTCTCACAGGATTGCGTTTAAAGTCTGTGTAGAGAGAATGGTGTCGTCTTAGCGGCCCCTAATTTAATAACAAATGATCGTTGCGATGGAAGCGAATCAATCAAAACTAACGTTAGCTGGAAAATAACTATTATACGTTTATCTCTGTAAAGCTGCTTTGAAACAATCTACATTGTTAAAAGCGCTATATAAATGAAGATGACTTGACACACACACACACACACACAGGCTAAAGTGAGCTCCATTATAGTTAATATTTCTTATCTTGTCAGTGTCGTCGAATGTGTGAGAGGAGTCAGTGTGTGTGTGTGAGAGAGAGTGTGTGAGAGAGTGTGTGTGTGTGTGTGTGTGTGTGTGTATGTTTTATGTACCCTTGAATGTCAAAGCTGTGTTATCTCTGAGAATATTTGAATCCTTTCTGTAAGAAATTTGATTGGTGGATTCAAATAAAGAAATCAAATGTGTGTGTGTGTGTCACGACTCACGACCCGGAGTCTCGGATCAGAGATGAAACTCCTCAAACTCTTCAGGACATCCCGTTCGGGAAACAGATCTCAGGGAAGAGCCTTATTTCCTCTCAGACGGGAACGGAGAAGAGGATGTGATTCCACTGTCCGTCAAAAACACCAAATCTGTTCAACCGATGAACACACTCTCAGTGAAGGAAAAACTCATGAAAGTTGTGATCAAATGTTCTTCCAGTCATTAATATAACGTTCAGTCAAAGTGATCCGGTCCAGAATCATCGTTCAGGGAATGTTTCTTCTGGAATGTTTCAGTTGGATGTTTGTTTTCAAATGTAACGTTTTTCAAATGTTTCTACTTGTTTCAGAACGTTCAGATTCAAAAGTAACGTTCCATAATGTTTGAAGAATGATACAATGTTAAAGGTGCTATAAGCGATGCCGGGAGACGTAACTTCTTGTTGACATTCGAATTGTTGTCAAACAAAACGGAGGCTAGCTAGACCCTCCCTCCTCCTCATCCCGTCTCCTCCCTCCTCCCCTCCCTCCGGCATAAAGGAAAGTCAAAGTAGTCACTACAAACAAAAATTCAATGTGTAATGTCACCAAGTTAGATAAATGCTTTTATATATTGCAGAACAGAATGCAGAAAAAGAGAAACATTATCTTAAAATCGTTTCGCCACCTGAGGTTATAACTATAGCTCCCATACAAGGACGCAATAATAGCAAGATAACTCCGCCGGCAGAAGGGCTTCCAATCCGACATTCAGTTGCTCTGTTTTTGCAGAACAGGTGGGTAAATCCATTTTTCTTTCTAAACTGACGTTCATGTTCGCCAAACCAACACAGGGATGTAATTAGCTAAAACTATGCAGTGCAGCGTTAACTTTGGTGAATACAACATATATGTTTCTAGCAGCTAGCGATCAATCTCTAATGTAAATGATCAAGCAAATTCACAGTAGGGCGACAATTTGTGTGAATGATTGTTTTCATCCACTGTTTGTTATGAATTTGAATGTTCATGTATAGGCTATTGACAACTTTGACTAAATTTGTTGACGCCGCCGCCGTTGTTTATGCTCACTGGGAAACGCAAAGTTCTCCCACCTTTCGAAGGTATTTCCGATGTAAATTCGGTACTTCGCGCGTTCCTTATCGTCCCTTATCCTTGTCCCTCTTCTTTGCAATTTGTTCATCGAAACGTCGTCTCTTTGGTCGTGTTTCGGCCATAATTCAAACTTCCCTCTTCATGCTTCTCTCTCCTCCACACCCCCTTCATGTGTATGCGCACTAACCCCCCAAACCCCACCCTCAAATACTTCTTGTCGGTTATTGGCTGGAACACTGGTTGTTGTGTTTCGTGGTGCGGGTGAGCCCAGTTTGTTTTTCTTGCCATTTGTGGAGCCTGTGGTGTCTACAGAGACCGCGTTTCTCTACAGTGTGTTCAGGGGACAGGCAGCGAGCGGATAGTGAGGAGATGTTTGCTGTATGTGACAAAAAATATTTTGGCCTAAAAAACGCGTTAGTCACTTAGAGCACCTTTAATGTTCTCATCTATTGGGCGTTTAGATTAAGCTGTGTAAGTGTGTGTGGATGAGCTGTGAGTGTGTGTGGATGAGCTGTGAGTGTGTTTGGTTGAGCTGTGAGTGTGTGTGGATGAGCTGTGAGTGTGTGTGGATGAGCTGTGAGTGTGTGTGGATGAGCTGTGAGTGTGTGTGGATGAGCTGTGAGTGTGTGTGGATGAGCTGTGAGTGTGTGTGGATGAGCTGTGAGTGTGTGTGGATGAGCTGTGAGCTGTGAGTGTGTGTGGATGAGCTGTGAGTGTGTGTGGATGAGCTCTGAGTGTGTGTGGATGAGCTGTAAGTGTGTGTGGATGAGCTGTGAGTGTGTGTGGATGAGCTGTGAGTGTGTGTGGATGAGCTGTGAGTGTGTGTGGATGAGCTGTGAGTGTGTGTGGATGAGCTGTGAGTGTGTGTGGATGAGCTGTGAGTGTGTGTGGTTGAGCTGTGAGTGTGTGTGGATGAGCTGTGAGTGTGTGTGGATGAGCTGTGAGTGTGTGTGGATGAGCTGTGAGTGTGTGTGGATGAGCTGTGAGCTGTGAGTGTGTGTGGATGAGCTGTGAGTGTGTGTGGATGAGCTCTGAGTGTGTGTGGATGAGCTGTAAGTGTGTGTGGATGAGCTGTAAGTGTGTGTGGATGAGCTGTGAGTGTGTGTGGATGAGCTGTGAGTGTGTGTGGATGAGCTGTGAGTGTGTGTGGATGAGCTCTGAGTGTGTGTGGATGAGCTGTGAGTGTGTGGATGAGCTGTGAGTGTGTGTGGATGAGCTGTGAGTGTGTGTGGATGAGCTGTGAGCTGTGAGTGTGTGTGGATGAGCTGTGAGTGTGTGGATGAGCTGTGAGTGTGTGTGGATGAGCTGTGAGTGTGTGTGGATGAGCTGTGAGTGTGTGTGGATGAGCTGTGAGTGTGTGTGGATGAGCTGTGAGTGTGTGGATGAGCTGTGAGTGTGTGTGGATGAGCTGTGAGTGTGTGTGGATGAGCTGTGAGCTGTGAGTGTGTGTGGATGAGCTGTGAGTGTGTGTGGATGAGCTGTGAGTGTGTGGATGAGCTGTGAGTGTGTGTGGATGAGCTGTGAGTGTGTGTGGATGAGCTGTGAGTGTGTGTGGGTGAGCTGTGAGTGTGTGTGGATGAGCTGTGAGTGTGTGTGGATGAGCTGTGAGTGTGTGTGGATGAGCTGTGAGTGTGTGTGGATGAGCTGTAAGTGTGTGTGGATGAGCTGTGAGTGTGTGTGGATGAGCTGTAAGTGTGTGTGGATGAGCTGTGAGTGTGTGTGGATGAGCTGTGAGTGTGTGTGGATGAGCTGTGAGTGTGTGTGGATGAGCTGTGAGTGTGTGTGGATGAGCTGTGAGTGTGTGTGGATGAGCTGTAAGTGTGTGTGGATGAGCTGTGAGTGTGTGTGGATGAGCTGTAAGTGTGTGTGGATGAGCTGTAAGTGTGTGTGGATGAGCTGTAAGTGTGGATGAGCTGTAAGTGTGTGTGGATGAGCTGTGAGTGTGTGTGGATGAGCTGTGAGTGTGTGTGTGGATGAGCTGTGAGTGTGTGTGGATGAGCTGTGAGTGTGTGTGGATGAGCTGTGAGTGTGTGTGGATGAGCTGTGAGTGTGTGTGGATGAGCTGTGAGTGTGTGTGGATGAGCTCTGAGTGTGTGTGGATGAGCTGTAAGTGTGTGTGGATGAGCTGTAAGTGTGTGTGGATGAGCTGTGAGTGTGTGTGGATGAGCTGTGAGTGTGTGTGGATGAGCTGTGAGTGTGTGTGGATGAGCTGTAAGTGTGTGTGGATGAGCTGTGAGTGTGTGGATGAGCTGTGAGTGTGTGTGGATGAGCTGTAAGTGTGTGTGGATGAGCTGTGAGTGTGTGGATGAGCTGTGAGTGTGTGTGGATGAGCTGTAAGTGTGTGTGGATGAGCTGTGAGTGTGTGTGGATGAGCTGTGAGTGTGTGTGGATGAGCTGTGAGTGTGTGTGGATGAGCTGTGAGTGTGTGTGGATGAGCTGTAAGTGTGTGTGGATGAGCTGTGAGTGTGTGTGGATGAGCTGTGAGTGTGTGTGGATGAGCTGTAAGTGTGTGTGGATGAGCTGTAAGTGTGTGTGGATGAGCTGTGAGTGTGTGTGGATGCGCTGTAAGTGTGTGTGGATGAGCTGTGAGTGTGTGTGGATGAGCTGTGAGTGTGTGTGGATGAGCTGTGAGTGTGTGTGGATGAGCTGTGAGTGTGTGTGGATGCGCTGTAAGTGTGTGTGGATGAGCTGTGAGTGTGTGTGGATGAGCTGTGAGTGTGTGTGGATGAGCTGTGAGTGTGTGTGGATGAGCTGTAAGTGTGTGTGGATGAGCTGTGAGTGTGTGTGGATGAGCTGTGAGTGTGTGTGTGGATGAGCTGTGAGTGTGTGTGGATGAGCTGTGAGTGTGTGTGGATGAGCTGTGAGTGTGTGTGGATGAGCTGTGAGTGTGTGTGGATGAGCTGTGAGTGTGTGTGGATGAAAAAAGCTGTGAGTGTGTGTGGACAGCAGAGGGCGCAGTTTCACTGTTGGATATTTATACATACACATAATATATATTATATTTAATCTGCTCGTCATGGATCAGTTCAGTCAGATTAATGTTCATTTACAGTTTTTCTCGATTGCTTAAACACATTTCTTGAAACTATGCCTCGTATTCTCAAAACTATAAACACAAATCCATAACGTCTCACCCAATTCCCCAAACATCCTATTTTCAGGTCAAAATGAAGCTCTACACTCAAAACCATTCACTCTCGCTGAAAAACCAAACTTTGCCCTCAGACAGGACACACAAGCCATCAAAATCACACACACTACAACATAGTCTAACACACTGGTGCAATAAATTCAAAACAACATTTCCAAAACTGGTAAGTTATGTTGCTTGTGGTTCCCCCCATCACAAACCTTTTCACATGATGAACACAAAAGACACAACCAGTGGATACATTGGCACATTTTTATTCATACACAGAAAACACACACACACAAAAATATTTTTTTTTCCTGTTTTACTCTTCTTCTTTTTTACTCTCTCCTCAATTTTTTTTTTTATATTTACTTACAGTAAGATGTGTGTGACCAACATATGACAGTAAAAGAGCACACACAAACCATATTCTAACATGGAATTCGAATTGTATTGGAATGGTAAAGAGTGTTGGTCGTGACAGGAGGGCCTCCACTCAAGGAGACAATATGATGGACACGTCTAAGAATGTTCCACATATGCTTGAAATACCATCATTTGCCTAGAAAGATAACATTCTGGGAGTCAAGACTATAAAGGAGAAAGGAAGCCCTCCCTTCACTGTCACACTCTGTGTCACTCTGTGTGACTGTACGACTGCTGGCCTTTTCTTGCAAGAAAATAAACCTCATCAAAGACTATTGGAAATGTTTGTCTCTTATTCACTGATAGAATTTTGTTTGTCACCACACCTCCCTGAAGGCTCTCAAGGCGACTCAATCACACCATTGACTAACACATGGGCAACTAGAGTGGCTTGAATTTCATCTGAGACTGCTTGTCTTCTTGTCCTTGCCCTTCCTCCTCCTCATTCTTATCCCTCTTCCTTCATGTCTTTCTGGATCCATTGTTCCAAAACACAATAAACTGATTTGGGCCCTTTTATATATCTATTGAAGGTTCTGATTGATGTGTGTTAAATTTTTGACTCTTAGTGTTTCCACCTGGATAATTGTGTGCTAAGAGCTGAAGCTGTGCTGATTGAGTGAACAATATTGAATGCTAGTGCTTTCTATATGACAACATGGTCTAGGCAATGAGAAATGAAGGGATTTGTGTGTAGAGTTTTGCAGTGACAGTTCAACCAATCTGACTCATGTGTCAAAACAGGGAATAGTGTTTATAGTTTCACGAGTTCACACTTACAAATGATCAGAGAATAAATAGTTATGCGTATTTGGCGTGCTGTCCGGGGGGAGGGCTCCGAGCTCGGAAATTGGGCCCGAACCCAGAGTACTCCCCCCGTATCTCTTGGTTAGGAAGATAACCAGGTAAGTGTGAGGAGATGGGGTGGTGGAGGGATGCTGAAAACTGTCAAGGATAATGGGTGAGTCGACTGTGAGTATTTATAGGCCTTTAATCATGCTGATTGAGTGGACCTGTTGATTACTGATTGCTGACAGCTGGTTGGAATGACTTGATTGTTTGATCATTAGAACGTGTTCCTCCCGAACTTTGTTAATAAAACATCATTTAGTGAAATGGGTGTGCTTTTTGATAAATGGCATTATGGTTTTGAAATTTTAGTTCAAAAGCCTGGTTATAGTGTTTAAGCAATCGAGAAAAACTGTAATAACACTGACTCAGGGACATTCCTCGTCCATCATTTCATTAGTGATTCTGTTTTTGAATAAGTCATATTACATGTTGAGAGATATAAAGAAACGCACACAACGAATGTGCTTCTAGTGTTTTATTAGAGACGCGTTACAGCTATCAGCACATTTATCCATATTCACTGATGATCTTCATAATCACTAATAATTGTGAACAATCAAAGGATTGTTTCCGTGTCATAAATGAGGACTTCAGACTTCTGCTGTTTTAGAATAACCTAACAAAAATATTAAAGCATTATTTACTTTATGAATCTTTAAGCATTGAGGATTTGTTAGATTAGGCTGAGAGGAGTCAGTGTGTGTGAGTGTGTGTGTGTGTGTGTGTGTGTGTGAGAGAGAGGAGTCAGTGTGTGTGTGTGTGTGTGTGTGTGTGTGTGTGTGTGTGTGTTTGTGTGTGTGAGAGGAGTCAGTGTGTGTGTATGTGTGTGTGTTTGTGTGTGTGTTTGTGTGTAAGTGTGTGTGTGTGTGTGTGTGTGTGTGTGTGTGTGTGTGTGTGTGTGTGAGTGTGAGAGGAGTCAGTGTGTGTGTGTGTGTGTGTGTGTATGTGTGTGTGTGAGAGAGAGTAGTCAGTGTGTGTGTGTGTGTGTGTGTGTGTGTGTGTGTTAATCACGAGTGTTACTGTGTCCATTAAGGATGTGTGTAGATTCACACCATGACTCTACACAGCAAATTTATGGAGTTGAAAAATCCAGAGTTAGGCAAAAAAGTGCGAAAGAGTTAGATTTTTGAGTTTATTTTTTAACTCTGACTACAGCTTGTGTTATGGGATACTCCCTGTTTGTGTTGTATTTTGGAGTTTATTCAATGGTGTTCAGAAGCGTGTTTTAACACTACATCTGGAGTTAAGAAGTGCGCCACACGATCGAGTCACGGCCCTGGTGCAGCACTAAAGGCCTAATGGATCCGCCGTGAGGTATGTAAAAACGTATTTATTACAATTTATTTTTATTTATTTTTTCAAAATGTTCGATATTTTCTGACAGAAACACGTTTTGTCGTAGCTGTTACGTTATGTGTGTGTACTAATGTCAATGATCGTGGCGAACGTGGTGTTGAACTGAGTAACTGTGAGCCTGTTTAGTGAGTTTTTTTTCCCCCCTTAAACGAGCTAACATTAGATAACCGTCTTTCACACCGTGTTTCTGAAAATTAGTTTTTTTTTTTGCCATCAAATTGAAATGGTGACTCAACTCAAGAAACCTTCTGTTGAGCTTCCATACGTTAATGCCGACGAGGTATCATATAGGCTAGCCTGTTTTACAGACGTCCTAACTGCAGTGTCTACCCTGGATAATACGATTTGAGCCGTGAAAGTGTAACGTTTGGCCTGCAACGGGTTTGAATTGTAATAAACGTTTTAGACTCGTGACCCATTAAAAAGTGCGTGGTTTTCAGCTTAAACTTTTTTTTCTTTTTTTGCATTTTCAATCACACTAACATATAACAGTTAACATAAATTACAAAAATTATATGAATTATTATTGATTATTTCACTTAAAAGTCTGCTAAAAACACTTAATACACAGTTATTTCTTAATGTAATTTATTATGAAAGCTCATGAATTCATGCTTTGTGAATGCTGTTTATACATTTTACATTAAAAAAAATCATGATGCGTGTAAGAACATAGTAAGAGTAAGTCCCCTTGGCTTTGGGCATGTACAGTATCCAGTTTGCTCTCCAGCACACAATAAAAACTACTAATAAAACTACCCCACTAATATTTCGTCATTTTAATATATTATGATACACAATTCATAGGGCTAACTTAGAGATGCCCTAAACATTCTTTGAAACAACTACGTTTTTTTCTGTCTCCAGAATGGGACAGCGACATGGCTTCTCTACTTGTCCTGCTGCATCTTCTCACTCCACAACCAGCTGGAAGAAAGCATCCCAAGAAGATCAGTGTTGGAGAGGCAACAGATCATCTGGTGAAATTTCACAAGGTTTTTTAAGACAACACTATCCTACTCCAAATATTGTAGTTAATGCCTATTTTTAAACAAATTGTTTATAAAGAGACATTTGTGTTGTGTTTCAGTCATTCCAAAGCCTTGATGATCATCTCCTGACCACTGAAGGAAACCCTCAGCCATACCGTCTTGCCTCAGGGACTTCGAAAGCACAGGTTTTCACCTTTTACATTGTCTTGGACAAAAAACTCTTGCCTTGTCAGTCATGTACATCCTTGGGTGCTTTTGACAAGCTGTTCAAGTCCCATTTAAATGAGTTCACTGTGAAGTTGTTCATTGTTACTTCATCTGATGTATAAGTGTCTACCTCAGGTGTAAGAATTGATAAATTAGGAAATTCCAGACAGTCTGTTTTGGGGGTGACCAGGCCCTGAGAGAACAAAAGGACCTCTCTGGAGATTAGCATTTGAACTGGCTCTCATGCACCATCGAGACGAAAGTCTCACCCCCGAGTCATCTAATCTACATCTAATCTCCTTCCCTCTCCCCTCACCCCCTCTCTCTCATGCTCAGGTGACTACCTGATTTCACCCAAGAAAATGTATAGTTTAATGTGAATGATTATCACAGAGTATATTCATGTTTGGTATCGTTTAAAATGTCACAGTGCGACTGGTACAATTCTCTCATCTCAGAATAAGTCAAACACAAGGTAATAAGGTTTTTGAAGGTTTATGGATAACTAGCATACAAGGAGGGGTTGGTCTCTCAAGCAAATGGTCACACCCCCCAAGAGGTGCTACAGTGTACCTCTAAATGCAAATTTACTATTGTTAGCACATGTTTACATGTGAAAGAGGTCTGGCTATTTAATGGAGTACAGCAGGCAGATCGGGGGCTTTTCTGTATTTCAGATCGGTCCGTGAGGCTGGGAGATGTAGATCTCTCAGCCTAACGTATTTCTTAAATGTTGGGTTTGCATCTTCTCTCTATTCCAGAGCATTTGATGTTTTGTATCGATTATCTTTGAATTGATTATGGAATTGGCATGATACATTTACCTGACATAATAAATTGTTACATTGTTGATTATTCTAACTGACTTTGATATTATTTCCATTGAAGAGTTAAACGGAGTAGTCAAACATTCACTCATGATTAATGATCCACAGATATCATTAAAACCTTTTCATTTATGGAGTCAGATGAAATAAACGAGTAAATATATGATTAATATATTACAAATTTAACCAACAAATACTTTGCATGAGTAAGGACAGAACACGTGACCCCTTCCCCGTGTATTGGCGAACCGGCAGATTGGACCAATTTCACGGGCCTTACACAGGTTACACAATCCTACTGCACTACATGTTTTTTTTATAATCCTGTAGTCTTGATTTTATATAATGAAGTGATGTGTTGTTGACATTGTTTTATATACAATTTAATTTTTTTTTAGTTGGCACTCTGTTAGCTGCATAAATGTAAATGTTTTGCTGTTAGATTTTACAGTATTTTATGACAGATATTATTTTAAAGTGTGTCCATACATGGAATTTTTAAACCAAATGTATGAATTTGATCAAATAAAAGCACTGAGTTGAGAGTATGGTGTTCAGTATATAATTTTCACATAAAACATTATATTATGTTAAATAAATGTTAACTAAGAAGTGTTAAATTCAATATTTTTTAAGCGTTGATTTTTAACACTGTTAAGGAGTTCATATTATAAATAACTCAATTTTAGAGTTACAATTACTCTCTGTATGATTTGTATTTTAACTCCAGAAAGAGTTCTATTTTAAATCTGAAAAAGTGTTAAAAATTCAACACCAAGAGCAGAGTTACTTTAACTCTGCGTTGGAGTCTATTTGATGGTCACGCATGTACACTCAAATTGAGTTGATTTTAACTCGCATGGAGTTTATTCCAAAGACCAGAATTTGCTGTGTATATATATATACTGTATATTTTGATGCTTCAACTTAAACTTATTTCTGTTTATTGCCAAGGCAACATAATTTTTCATCTAATATTTATTTAGTTTTTTTTATATATTTAGTTAACAATAATAATCCTGGAAGTGATATGATTCACTTCTTATTAAATATTGTTATTATTTAAAACGTAGTTATCCTGTGTCATGAAGAACAAACTGTGTGTGTGTGTGTGTGTTCATGTAAAAATCCAGATTTTTTTTAATGCTCTTTATTTAATGATATTAATAAAGCAAAAGGCAAACAGAAAGCTGTGTGTGTGTGTAATGTGCAGACATCCACACATTAATTCACTTTTCAACATTGGTCAGATAAAAATGAAAGAAGCAAAGCTTAAGAGTGACATCATCCAGAATCTCATTTCTGTCGCATCAGGAATAAAGCTCGTGTGTTCCAGAGCTTAACCCACTGCAGTTTGGTTGATTATTATCTGGTACAGCATCATTTCTATTCGCCTCAAAATGAACAGGTCTACATATGTTCTCGATTTTTTCACAGGCAAGAATAACATGTTGAATCATTGGTTTGACCTTCTTGACCACGTTCTTACCATTGACGACAACATTGTAGAAGTTGAGAGGCTCATTGCTGATGCAGAGGTTGTTGCCCGGATATATCTTTCCTCCTGTTGAACACACACCTAACACTTTCCTTTGTTCTGCTACAGGAAAGAAGGACTGAATTGGCCTGTGCCAGGTGTCAATGCGGTCAATGAACTTCTGCCATTGACTGATGTCCAGATTGTTTGGGATGTTGTTGTTTAGGTGGTGTTTAAGGAACGTGTCATACTGAGATTCATTCCCCTTTTTATCACAGCGCTGCGGGATCGGCTTCGGCTTCGGCTTACTGAGATCCGGCTGACTCAGAGCCGGCTGGAGAGTGAGAGTCAGGACGATCACGAATAACAGCATTTTCAGGATCTGGGGAGATTTGTGTAAGATAGAAATGTCAGATTGCAGATTCACTGTTGCCACGAACCATAAAATCCTAGAAAAGTACATTTTTACTTGTTTAATTGCAATACAAAGAAATACGTTACCATAAGCTTTCACTAGTTAACACTAATGTATTAAGTAAGGGTTAATGTCCATTATCAGGTTTTAATGGACGACGGCGAGGCGTGAACCGTCCGACGCGCAGCAGAAGTCCATTAAAACCTGATAATGGACACCTCGAAGGGCATTAACCCGCTTATACCATGGTCACTTACGAAAGAAAGAAATATTTAATCAATTAATAATACTTTAATGTGTTTTAGAGTAAAAATCGTGAGGGTTTTTATTTATTAAGTCGAGCGCACTATTTAATATCTCCCGTATACAGGCGTTGCCAAGCAACATGGCCACCACAGCGACCCGACCGCAGCCGTTGATCAGTGAGTTTGAGCCAGCGCAATCATTTAGAACTGTCATCAGGCAAATTGACGGGACGCCTTTCCTAGGTGTCCATTATCACTTTTTAACGGACACCCTGCAGCCAATCAGAATCGAGTATTCACCCAGACCATGGTATAACTAACATGAAAATTTGTTTCTGTATTTGTTCATCTTTGTTAACGCTAGTTAAAAATACATCCGTTCATTGTTTGTTCGTGTTAGTTCATCTTGTTCAAAAGTTTTATATATCAGATTCAGGACTAGATTTATATCTTACACACACGAGGACTTGGTCTTTGTGACAGAAGATTCCAGAGGGACGACTCTGAAGAAAACAAGAGAAGAGAAAAATGAGTAAAAAGAAAAATAAATGTATGTAAAAATACACAATAGACAAAAAGACAGACAATACAAGTACAGATATATAATTATACGAGGGAATGTGAATAAGAGGTTTGATATTCTAAATACATCAGAAAGAAAGAAAGACCATTAGGAAGAATACATTACCTTGGAGAAGAGTGTGTGTCGAGTCTAGAGTTGATCTCAGTTTGAGCGTTTGCTGAGTGTATCTGAGAGTTGGTGTGTGTGTCTTATATACACACAGGTAATCAATGATCTCACATGTGATGAGAGGAAGTAAAAGTAAGTGAGTAACTATTTATCAGCAAAAGTGTTAGCCATTGTGAAGAAGCGTTCTGGGATTTTTTTTTTCTACAAAAAATATTAAAATATTTCACCAGTTAAGCCCAATTAGATATTAATATTAAAATGTATATCAACTGTTTTATCGGACTGTTATTAGGCCTACTTTTAGATTCATATACTTATGTTATAGGCCTGTAACTGAGAAGGATAAGGGAGTTCAGGGTTTTCCTCTTTATTATTTTTGAAAACATAAGTCTGAGTGAATCATTTTTACGTGGAAGAAACCGTGTCATGAACCCCGTGTGTTTTAGCCGTTCACACAAAGCTGTGGAAAAGTGGGATTGTAGAGGGAGACAACAACCAGTAAAACACACACTCATTATACAGACACATGAATATTAAAATATGACCACAGAGAGAAAAAACAGAGTTGATGTCACTTTGATGCATTTTAAAAATCTAACCATATATAACAACAAACGACGGAGAAACGTGGAAGAATATTTAAAAGGTTTAATAACATTTTCAGTGCATTTACAGTGTCATGATTCCTGTCTTGTGTTGACTGATGCCTGATGACTTAAAGAAATGACTTACGCTTTACTCAGATCACATCAGAGATAGACATAATAAAAAAAAATAAAAAAATAAACCCTTGTGAAAAAAAAGTGCACTTTAGTGTACTTTTATTAAGTGTAATTATTACACAAATAATATACTTTAAAGGAATGAACATTTAAGTGTGAATTTAATGCAATGTTTTTGGCGCACTTAATGCACATTATATGTAGTTATCTGGGACTATATGCCCCTGGTATGGTCTCCCAAGGCAAACAGGTCCTAGGTGACAGGTCAGACTAAGAGCGATTCATAAACCCTTTATGATAGAATTAAAAACGAGGACCGTGACGTGGCTCAGCCCGAAGGAGCGATGTGGGGCCACCCTCCCGTGGGCTCACCACCTACAGGAGGGACCGTAAGGGGCCGGTGCTAAGTGGATCGGGCAGCAGTCGAAGGCGGGGGCCTCGACAACCCTAACCCTGGACATGGAAACTAGCTCTAGGGACGTGGAACGTCACCTCTCTGGCGGGGAAGGAGCCTGAGATTGCGCCTGAGGTTGAGAGGTACTGACTAGAGATAGTCGGGATCACCTCTACGCACGGCTTGGGCTCTGGAACCACACTCCTCGAGAGAGGATGGACTCTTCACCACTCTGGAGTTGCCCATGGTGAGAGGCGGCGGGCTGGTGTGGGTTTGCTTATAGCCCCCCAGCTCAGCCGCCATGTGTTGGAGTTCACCCCGGTGAACGAGAGGGTCGTTTCCCTGCGCCTACGGGTCGGGGATAGGTCTCTTACTGTCATGTGCGCCTACAGGCCGAACGGCAGTGCAGAGTACCCGGCCTTCTTGGGGTCTCTGGGAGGGGTGCTGGAAAGTGCTCCGACTGGGGACTCCGTCGTTCTACTGGGGGACTTCAATGCCCACGTGGGCAGCGACAGTGGCACCTGGAGGGGCGTGATTGGGAGGAACGGCCCCCCTGATCTGAACCCGAGCGGTGTTCTGTTATTGGACTTCTGTGCTAGTTACAGCTTGTCCATAACGAACACCATGTTCAAGCATAAGGGTGTCCACCAGTGCTCGTGGCACCAGGACACCCTAGGCCAGAGGTCAATGATTGACTTTGTAGTCATTTCATCTGACCTCCGGTCGTATGTCTTGGACACTCGGGTGAAGAGAGGGGCGGAGCTGTCAGCTGATCACCACCTGGTGGTGAGTTGGATCCGATGGCGGGGGAAGAAGCTGGACAGACTCGGCAGACTCAAACGTACTGTGAGGGTCTGTTGGGAACGTTTGGCCGAGTCCCCGGTCAGAGAGATCTTCAACTTCCACCTCCGACGGAGCTTCGACATGATCCCGAGGGAGTCTGGAGATATTGAGTCCGAGTGGACCATGCAGCTGTTGACCTCAACTGGGGATGTTGTTGGACGGTGGAAGGAATACTTCGAGGATCTCCTCAATCCCGCCGACACGTCTTCCATTGAGGAAGCAGAGGCTGAGGGCTCAGAGGTGGACTCATCCATCACCCAAGCTGAAGTCACCAAGGTAGTCAAGAATCTCCTCGGTGGCAAGGCTCCGGGGGTTAGATGAGATCCACCCTGAGTACCTCAAGTCTCTGGATGTTGTGGGGCTGTCTTGGCTGACATGCCTCTGCAGCATCACGTGGCGGTCGGGGACAGTGCCTCTGGGATGGCAGACCGGGGTGGTGGTCCCTCTTTTTAAGAAGGGGGACCGGAGGGTGTGTTCCAACTACATGGGGATCACACTCCTCCAATAGTATGTTCCTGCACAACCGGAGTCTGCATTTTCAGGACCCCAGTTCTAGGACCTCAGTTCTAGGACCCTAGTTTTTAGTGACAGCGCCACCTACCGAACTGGAGTATACAACAACGGTTGCAGTTTCAGGACCACAGTTATAAGACCCAGGTGGTTAATTTGTACATATAGTTCGAAAGACATTTAATCTCAGGAGTATTTTTATTTTTATTTTTATTTTATAAAATGTGTTTTTATTCTAAATGCATCAGAAGTTAAATTTAAATAAATCCTATAGCCGGGTCCTATAACTGCAGCCTCCGATTGTGCAGGAATCCCCTCCTCCACTCCTCAGCCTCCCCGGGAAAGTCTATGCCAGGGTACTGGAGAGGAGAATTCGGCCAATAGTAGAACCTCGGATTCAGGAGGAACAGTGTGGTTTTCGTCCCGGTCGTGGAACACTGGACCAGCTCTATACCCTCTACAGGGTGCTGGAGGGTTCATGGGAGTTTGCCCAACCAATCCACATGTGCTTTGTGGATTTGGAGAAGGCATTCGACTGTGTCCCTCGCGGCGGCCTGTGGAGGGTGCTGTGGGAGTATGGGGTCAGAGGCCCTTTGCTAAGGGCTATCCGGTCCCTGTACGACCGGAGCAGGAGTTTGGTTCGCATTGCCGGCAGTAAGTCAGACTTGTTCCCAGTGCATGTTGGACTCCGACAGGGCTGCCCTTTGTCGCCGGTTCTGTTCATAATATTTATGGACAGAATTTATAGGCGCAGCCAGGGGCCGGAGGGTGTCAGGTTTGGGGACCATACCATGGTTCTCAGTCAGAAAAGGGTGGCTTGCCTGCTTCAGGTTGGTGGAGAGTTCCTGCCTCAAGTGGAGGAGTTCAAGTATCTTGGGGTCTTGTTCACGAGTGAGGGAGTATGTTTCCCGGCTGGTCTGGGAACGCCTCGGTGTCCCCCCGGAAGAGCTGGAGGAAGTGTCTGGGGAGAGGGAAGTCTGGGCGTCTCTGCTTAGACTGCTGCCCCCACGACCCGGCTCCGGATAAGAGGAAGGAGATGTATATATGATTTCAAATGTATCACAGATTAAGTTCAAATTAAATGCAATTAGTTTAATTTAAGAGTGATTTTTTGGAACAACTTAAGTGGGACTTTAATATATTTTTATATGGACTTCGCTTTTAATATGGTAAAAGTACTTCCAAATATACTGACAAGCAGTTAATGTCAACTAAAATATACTTTAATGTAATATACATGCACACTGTTATATAATTAAATACATTTGTATTTAATTTTTTTTATAATAAATAAAATATTTTATAATATAATAAAGTTGCAATTTAGTATATTTCAAATTTGAATAAAAAATCTCTTAATAACAATCAACACATATTCAAAGTGAAACCCTCTACATTTACTAGCAAACCAGTCTCTAAAATAAATACACAAAAATCTTTCTGTTGATGCACAAGAAAACCCCAAGAAATACTATACATAAACACATTTACATTTACACACTCTTCCTCCTCTTACACACACTCTTCCACCTCTAACACACACTCTTCCTCCTGTAACACACACTCTTCCACCTCTAACACACACTCTTCCTCCTCTTACACACACTCTTCCTCCTCTAACACACACTCTTCCACCTCTAACACACACTCTTCCTCCTCTTACACACACTCTTCCACCTCTAACACACACTCTTCCTCCTGTAACACACACTCTTCCACCTCTAACACACACTCTTCCTCCTCTTACACACACTCTTCCTCCTCTTACACACACTCTTCCTCCTCTTAACACACACTCTTCCTCCTCTTCCACCTCTAACACACACTCTTCCTCCTCTTACACACACTCTTCCTCCTCTTAACACACACTCTTCCACCTCTAACACACACTCTTCCTCCTCTTACACACACTCTTCCACCTCTAACACACACTCTTCCTCCTGTAACACACACTCTTCCTCCTCTAACACACACTCTTCCACCTCTAACACACACTCTTCCTCCTCTTACACACACTCTTCCACCTCTAACACACACTCTTCCTCCTGTAACACACACTCTTCCTCCTGTAACACACACTCTTCCTCCTGTAACACACACTCTTCCTCCTCTAACACACACTCTTCCACCTCTTACACACACTCTTCCACCTCTAACACACACTCTTCTTCCTCTAACACACACACTTCCTCCTCTTACACACACTCTTCCTCCTCTAACACACACTCTTCCACCTCTAACACACACTCTTCCTCCTGTAACACACACTCTTCCACCTCTAACACACACTCTTCCTCCTCTTACACACACTCTTCCTCCTCTAACACACACTCTTCCACCTCTAACACACACTCTTCCTCCTCTTACACACACTCTTCCACCTCTAACACACACTCT
>NW_028295970.1:0-24803 GCF_964197995.2 Scardinius erythrophthalmus
CTGTGATGGCAAAGTTGGATCATTACATCATTACTCCAGTCTTCAGTGTCACATGATCCTTCAGAAATCATTAGAAACATTTCTTATTATCAATATTGAACAGAGTTATGATGCTTAGCATTTATTTGAAATAGAAATCTTTTGTGGCATTATAAATGTATTTACTGGTTTCATTAAATTTAATACATTTTCTGAATAAAAGTAAGTTTCTTAAAAAAAAAAAAAAATCTTAATGACCCAAAACTGATCAGATCTGTCTCAATGTAAAAAAGCTTCACATTATGTAACACTTGAGTTAAAAACAAGACTTAAAACAGGGATGCATTATTAATATTTGGATGAATCACATTTAAAGCCATTATAAAATACCTGTTGCAACATGGCACCCGTAAATAACCTACAGTTACATCATGCCTGCACCAGACATTTGGTGTGACACGTCAAACTGTCCACACAGGAAACACCCATCTGCGACTCACTTTAGAGTATGTGCTAGTTTTCTGATTTAAAACCGTGTCACGGATATGCTGCAATATAAATGGTATTGCAGAATATCTAATGATTGACATATTTCTACCATTATATACCTGCCCATTCTGCTAGTTGACAGTTTGGCTTGATTTTCTGCTTTTTTTTTTTTTTTCTCGTCGTTTGTCGGGACGCAGATGCAAAAGAAAGAACTGATTTCATCACATCTACTTGCGAATCATTATTAAAACTTGTGTTGCAGCAGCGAAGGTCGATTCGCTTTCTTTGTGTTGTTAATCTGTTTAATAACAAAGATTCATCCTAGCTCTATCACACCCAGGTACAAACATGCACAGATACACATCTGTCTCAGCGATCAATTGCTCCTCTGTCTATTTACTGTCGGGATGACAGTGGCGTGTGAATCAAGGGCCGCCAGCTACGGGAGACTGATTGGAACATTGATCTAAAAAATCTTTACCGAGTGACCTGTCATCTCACAAGAGCGAGGAGGGGAGAGGAGATATCAGATTCATCTGATATTTACTCATGAGCTGTTCGAGTTGTCTGTTTAACATTACGAATCGTCCCTCTCACACACACAAACACATACACTTCATCTCTGTAATGTCTAAAGGTACACTTGTATACTACAGTAAATAACACATCTTATTTACTTGCTTTAAATGTTGTATCCTGTCATTGCCTCATTAACCCTCTCTCATTATTGACAGAGTGTGCACAAGGGTGCAAGCTAGATTAGGGTCCCACTCCCTAGCTTTATCATCTTTTTCAACATAAATATCCATAGTGTATATTTACCACATTTGTTTACCCAGAATCCCCTGCTTTCTACAAGAAAACTCTATCAGTGTGTGTGTAATTGCATACTGTCTAAGCAGGTACTACATTTGAATTTTAACTTATTTCATGACCATTAAAACAGAATGTCCAATATACAGTAGTATGAATATGGGTATGAGTGAAATTCAATAAAAACTGTCGCGTTGCTTCACTACTATTCACGAATCCTCTCCTGTGGCCTCATGGGATAGTAAAGTGTCCAGCAAATGCTCAGTTCAGAATCTCGGTGGAAGTAGGAAGCCATCCAGGGACTTTTCACCTACTGTTTTTCGAATACTTTGTATTCTATTGGCCTACTGTTTTTCCACAGTCTGTATCGTAGGAAAGTATTTGATTTCGGATGCAGCGTTTGTCAGTCTTGACACCATCTGATGAGTGTTGCACTCAGGTCAGTTTGGCTGGTTGTGCTGGTAGTAGCATTTTTCTCCATTGATGGGCATTTATTCAGGCAAAATGCAGATTTTTACAAGCTATATATATATACTTTTGAAAGAAATGTATAATTTTATTCAGCAAGGATACATTAAATAGTTCCAAAGTGACAAAAGACATTTATAATTAATGTTACAAAAGGTTTATTTTTCAGTGCTGTCCTTTTGAACCTTGTATTCATCAAAAAAATCCTTAAAAAACCATATCAACGTATTAAGCAGCACAACCATTTTCAGCATTGATAATGTTTCTTCAGCATCAAATCAGAATGATTTATGAAGGATCATATGACTAAAGACTGGAGTAATGATGCTGAAAATTCAGCTTTGCTGTGACAAGCAAAAATTACTTAAAAATGATCTTAAAATATATATGAAAAAATATTTAAAATTGTAATAATATTTCACATTAGATACTTTCAAACATTAAAAATACATGTACTGGACACTATATCTGGAGGTTTTGTTGGGGCAACCAAACAAAGACGAAAAAATCCACTAAAGATCTAAAGCAATTGGAAATGCAGTTTGCCCCTGTTGATATGACACCTCAGGTGAATTACATCTTGGGTCACAAAAGATTATGTTGATGACGCATGCACAGGCTTAAACTGAAAAAGAAATTTCCTTATAGTCTACCTTCAAAATTGAACATTTGTTACCTGTCCTTCACATTATCTCTCTATGTACAGTATGAAAGCCTTGATTGAAGTGCCTGTTAAATCAACATGACTATAACACTGCTTTGTTTAACTGTTTATTCAGAGGTCAAGACCACAGCCTTACAATAGTCACTGTTTGACTGGGTCATAGTCCCTGTTGAGAAGCAGGTAATTAAACGTTAGAAGGATTCATCAGTTTCATTTACAACATCACATGAATGTAAATGACATGTGATGGCACTTGAGCTGTACCCCTTGTGTGGGTTAGATTTTTTGAATGCAGCAACATGAATATGAAGGTAATAGTTTGCTCAAAAATGTAAAACTTCCAACCCCTTATTATTTTCTTTGGTGAAACACAAAAGAAGCTTCTGTGCTCCATACGGTACAATGAAAATAGATGGCCTCAAAATTTGGTCTGTTCCTTACACATAGGAAGACCATCAATGAATACGGTCTTAAATTTCAATCTGTTCCTCACACGAAACTTGCAATATAGCAGTGGTTCCCAACCATGTTCACGGAGTACCCCCAAAACTTCACATTTTGCATGTCTCCTTTATCAAACACACCTGATTCAACTCATCAGCTCATTATTATAGACTCTAAGCAAAGCCACGTGAAGGCAAGCCATGCAACCTTAGCCAGATAAAAGCGCAACACTGCGGTACGCAGGGAAGGAAACGAGACCGTTTTTAACTTTGCGCACTTTGTGCTTTAACTTTGCGCACAAGCAGATCCATTTCTTCGCTGGAGAAGCGTTACATTTTTCAACTTGCAAATTCCACCACGTAAATAGCAATCCGCCATGGCGCGGGCGCAACTGGCTTTTAAAGGGAATGGGAGATGAGACTTTATTGCACTTTACGCCCAAAACACACCCATTACTCATTAAGAGAATAGGGACAACCCTCATCAAATGGTCTTCTTTTACTTTTGCTCATTTAATAAATCAACCCATCGTCTAATCTTCAACATGTTTGCTCTTAAACGTTAATTTTGGATTGGTATATTTTTAGAGTTTACACTGAGCAAAAACGCTATTTTATAAGATAGGTCACTGACAATTGCTTGACAGGTATGATTTAGTTTGCTTCAGGTGACTATTAATGACGTAATGACTAATAACATCCGATTTGTCTTCACAGATGTGGGTCAGCTTAGCAATCTCCAAGAATCTTGGTCAGCCGAAGGAACAGGGGTGGGGCTTCCTCAAGCCGACGTCCTGCTTGTCAACCAGCCCTTTGTTACCATGGAGACAGAGAGCAGAGATACTGATGGAGAGGAGAACATTGTGTATCTCTGAACTGAACAAACAAGCTTTAGTTGGTTTTGAAACAAAACATTTGGACTTGGATTTGAGATTTGGATCAGGATATGATCCCACTCTTTATTTGTGTGGGTATTTTTATTCTTTCATTCATCTTAGCACACTTTTGGCCTTCTGTGACATTCTCCAGACTTCATAGCACTTACTTTGGTCCGTGTGTGAGATGGGACTTGTCGAGTGGCTGTGTTTTGCTTTATAGCCTGGAGCCTGCAATGACTGAATCAGGTTAGGCAGTTTCTGCACACGTTTACTCACACATACTGAAGTCCCCTCCCACAATGCTGCACAGTGTAGTTTTCTCCAACTGTTCATGTCAGCTTACATCAGGACACAAAAATACTGACCCTTTCGTTCAGTAGATGGACGATGACTTGGTTTATAAAAGCGTTTCTCTGCATATTATATGAGTCAGGCTTATGTGAGTGTGTGTGTGTTAGCGTAAGGAATCACATTATCTCCTCTTTCAAATTCAATCTCTCACTTTAGGAAATTGGTTTCACATGTATGGATGGAGGGGAATGTGTAAAATGTGTCCTCTTCTGAAACATTTCAGTTATTTGATGCTCACGAGACATTGCCTATAATGTCACATATGCAGTGAACATCTGAAAAGTCTCATCAGCATTCAGATTACACACTGGCATTCACCTTTATCTCTTGATACTTTAGGACAGTGTATTGTCATAGCAGCCTGAAGGCTTTGTTCATGCATTTTGCATGTTGTCAATATTCATTGTTTGTTTTATGTGGATCAACATTTTCATCACTTTTTGTTCATACATAGGCTATATTTTTGTAAATAGCATACATTCAGGCCTGCTGTAATTTCAATCACACTAAAAAAAAATTCGAGCCATGATTATAAAAAAAAGACTACAGATAAGTACTAGGGGGTTAAACTGACAAGAATTCAGTGTGTATTTGCTTTTTTCTAAGGCTTATCGCTGATTTAAAAGCAGGTGCTTTGCTGCGCATGAGAACACTTGCTATCATTTGTGTTTTGTTTCTTCTAATGCATAGACCCTATTTATTGTTGATATTTTTAAGGAATAATTGTATGTACATAGAGCATGTTTTGTATAATTGTTGTATGTAGACGGGTGTAGTAAATGTTCATACATCAGCTTGTGTATTTTTTCTTGTTTTAAATAATCTTCATCTATTTTTTTTAGCATCCTGAAATCTAATATTTACAATGATGTGTTTATGTACTCAACTTGCTAGATACCAGTTCCAAATAGATATTTTAAATTCTTTGACGGTACATGTGTCATCTATGCATTTTTGAATGCGGGTCTAAATATGTTAACTTTGATTTCATGTTGACTTAAAAATACATACATAATTAAATTGTAACTTCTCATTATAGTCAAGTTTCCCTTTTAAGTAAGAATGCATTAAGGTACAGAATTGCAGTAGTTCTTTAAACATAACTTATCAAGACTGTAATTGCAAATGCAGCAAATGCATTTAGCTGAACAAGTAACGTAAATAAAATGAGCGACCCCAAACCGTAACTCTATAGAACCAACTGATTAATAATCCACAGTTTTTCAGTAGACTGTGAAATATTTATCAGTACAAGACAAAACACATGCTGCTGGGTAGAAAAATGTCATGGAGTCCAAAAGTTTGCCTTTAGGTTACAACTTCTAGAATTTCAAAGAACTGTAGGTCTGACCAAAATAAGGAAAAGGCCTCACTGCAGATATGGCTACATTCAATTACTGTGGTTAAAATTGATAATCATATATCAATATATTGTCATATATTTTCATAATCTCTTATGTTTTATATATTTATGGTGACTATAACAAAACCTCTTTTTTTTCTGTTTATAGCCCTCCCCCTATTATTTAGGGACCTCTAAATGTTATTTGCACACACTAACAAAGTCAATATATAGTGCTGCTGAGTAATGCGTCCATCTGTGGGGACAGTAGCCAACCGTACAAAACGCCTCCCCATGGCACCGTAATGACTTTAGGAGCAGTTCCACTGTAAACCTGTCATCCCAGCAAATAAATAACGGCCATTAACTAGCATCCCACCTATGGCCCCTTTCCTGTGCATACTACTCTACATATTACTCTGACGGGTGTGTTAATCTAGAGACACGAGAGGACATAAACATAATGAATACAGAAAATGGCTACCAGGCGGTCTTTGATTTTGGAGGCCTAGAAATGGAACAAAAAAGTTAAATCTGCTACAAAACACACAGAACGTATTTTTGCATTTTACGGTTTTTCTTATTTTTTTGCTTTGTAAACGTGCTAGACAGACATGTTTGACCATTTTTCTCATCTTTTACAGTGTCTTGCTCATGAGTGCTGCGTTGTAACGCCTTAGAGCTTAAAACGTACCTCAAGAACCTTTCTGTTTTTTTGAGTTTTGTATTTCACTGTTCTGCTTCTTGCATTTTTAAATGCCCCTTTAATTTGATTGTCGTGTTCCAACTGCTTATATTTAAGAGCAATGAAACTTTTCACTGTGTGTATCATTCTGCTTGTCTGTTTATGTGTCCTTCAAGTGGATTCAGAAATATCTTTATTAGCGAACAAGCGGAATCGTATTTAAAAGTTGCCAAATTGTGACATTGGAAGAGGTGGGTCAATTTAAAGGGGTCGTATAATGGTACATGCACTTTTACAAGTTGATTGTACTGAAATGTGTGTTGGCAGTGCCTGTACACAACCATCATAAAATGATAAAAATCCATCAAGTGTTTTTTTTTTTTAATCTTCTTATATGTTTCGCCCCCATCTCAAATCAAGCTGTTCGATTTTGTGACATCACAAAATCGACGCCCCTCCCACGATGGTTGAATGACAGCAGCGTTTCAACACAGACCCGCCCTCGTGAGCGAGCTGTCAATCATAGCACGCGCCGACCCTGTTCATTGTTGATAGCTGGAGCACTGAGTAGAATGGCGTCTAAGCGATTGTGGTTATTTGCTAAGAAGCTGCTCCTGAAAAAAGGATCACTACCAAATATTCGTGTTCCTGCTGCACCTCCAGAAGAACTGAAGTGAGTGTAACGTTTTATTGACCTTTATATTAATCTTTGCAAATTGCTTGCTGCACGCTTCACGATGAATGCGGCTAAGGTTTACACTCAGGGTACATTCCGGCATGTTTTCTATATACACGTTCTCAATATAATTCATAATCTCACGTTTATAATGAACAACGCGTTATGGTTATTGTGTTATTGTGTTACAAACGGTGTCCGCACAGAACAGAGGGGCGGGGTGAGCAAAGCTCATTATCATTTAAAGACACATGCACTGAAACGGCGTGCTGAAAACAGAGCTGTTTTTGACCAGGTAAAATTAGTGTTTTCTTACAATACTAATGAGAATTTTTAATTAAAGTATATTACAAACTTCTAATTTAGACCCTAAAGAATCATATTAGCTTGTACAAAAATGACATTATATGACACCCTTTAAAACATGGTGAAAATACTGACTCATAATAAATATAATATCTACAATGTATATAGGTGAGCAGAAAGTCAGCAGAAGGAATGTGTATATATATAATATAATATAACATAATATAATATAATATATAATTTAAAAAAGTTAAACAAACAAATGAGTTATACTTTGTGGGTGTCCTTTTCCGATGTGTTTTCCTCCCAAATATTTGTGTGGGGTTGAGAAAGGGTTTGGAGAAATAGATATACAGTACATATCATTTTATATTTGTCATGTAACTTTTGGTAACCTGCGTGGGTATCAGTAAATCACACTCTGACCCACATCTGCACACAAAGCTCCCTTCAGCTACAAAGGAAAGCCGCATCCCTGTTTACTAAACACACAGTAATTACATACGCACATTACTGAGCTTTGATGATGGGCAGAGGCCCGCAGCCATCACGCACAATCAAGTGTTTAGTGCTCGTGGACTCTTTCATTTCTTTCTAATCCCTTCATTTCTCCATTCCCTCTTCCTCAGGGAGTGCCAATGCTGTCTTTCATCACTTGACAGAATAAGACAAGTACTTCCCAATTTGTCCTTCTTTAAGCCGTCACGAACACACACACAAGCACGTATGTTATCACCTCATGAGCTCCAGTAATTAGAGGATTCGGTTTGATTGAAGGCCTGTAACTTAAGTCTGCGTGTGGCTGATAGAGCAACATTTTGAAGCCTTTTGTCCCATGTGAACCATGAAGTGTCCCTGTAATTCTGCTGTGGGTGTCAAAACCCGTCATCGGGTCTTTGTAGTGGTGTGTGAGTGGTGTTATATACAGTCATAAAGTAAAGCTGTGAAAGGTGCTTAGGGAGTGGGTTTTAACATGGGTCAGCGGAGCACTTGTGCACACACGCAGATCTTCATCTGCACGGCATGCTGAAGTAGGTATCTTAAAGAGTGTCACTTACGTTAAATCCTCCAATCCCTAAAGCCTCTGAGTCAACAAGATACTTATTCACTGTATCAATTTGAAGGCCTGTATCAGTCAAAATTGTAACAGTGACAGTCCACAAATATTCAGTCAAAGAGAAGCCTCTATTCTGAAGCTGTCAGCACAAATACGCACGCACACATTGAGGTGCATGTATTCTCTTCAAAAACATTTCATGTATTAATATAATTCTGAGGGGATGTCAGTCAAAGAAATACCGGGGAATGTCAGAAAGAGATTAGAGAGAGAGAAAGAAAGAGAAACGGGGCAGTGTACCTGTCAGTTAAGAACTTTTAAATGAGTCTTTAGTGTTGAAGGGTGTGTGCAGCACTTTGAAGTCTTTCTGAATTACAGCCTTTCTCTGCCAGCTTAACAAAGGGATTCTCCAAAAATGTTTAACAGAACATTTACCACACAAATGGAAAACAGACGCAGAAACAATAACTATAATTTAAAACCATAATTTGGTTTATTTGACTTTGTTTATTTGACTTAGGAATTACAATGTGCCAGTGTATATGAAATCCCTTACAAAAAATAAGTACGCTTAAAGGTTATTTTATTAAGTGTACTTGAGTAAAGTTCAAGAGTATAGCCTACTTATAACAATGTACTAGTACTACTTGGGTCTAAATTGGCTCATTTTAGTGTATAAAAGTTTAATATTAAGCATATATCATTCGATAAGCTTATATATCATTAAGCTCGGTCAAAAGATGGAGTACAAGTATAGTGTAATTTTAAATATACATATTTCTGAAAAGTAAATTAATGAATAGTCTTTAATGTCACTTTTGATTTAATTTAATTAATTCATGCCTTAATTTTTTTTTACCATTCAAATGTCCTATTTGTATAGATGTTTATATACTTTTACTCTTAAAAATCCATTAAAAAATATATAAATGATTACATTTAGATAAAAAAATATATTTATTGTGTGAATTTCAGTTTCTAAAGTAAAACAGCTGTTGCACATTTCCACCAAATAATTCCAACCTTTTTGTCCCTAATAAAGTTTTTTTTATAGTATTTATGATGGATGGATGGATGGATGGATGTTATGCACACAGTGTCTGTAATTGATACCGTTTGGCCTTTGCGGTTAGTGTGGGTGAATACACTCACATATATTCAACCTTTCAACATGTCACCACCGTGGACAATAACAAACACACGCACACCTGTCGTCACTGTGTGTGTGTTACTAATGGCTCACTACACTCCGACTCAGCTGTTCTTGAGAGAGATAAAAGCACAGAGTAATAATGGCTCTGTGTGATAGTGTGTGTGTTAATCTACAGAAGCAGTGTGACCTCAATAAAGTCGTACAGAGTTGAAAGTGTGGTTGTGTGGGTGGGGGTCCTTCACAAAGTAAGTCTGTGTCAGGGGTAAGTGTGTTTATGTGTGTGTGTTGAAAGGATGTTTTAATAATGTCTGTGGTATGGGTTTGTGTGTGTGTGTGTGTGTGCATGGACCAGCAGGGCAGCATTATGAAGTCTGCATGATAGAAGATGAAGGTTCATTCTGCAGTTCAGCTGACTACAGTTATTACCATCCCAGTCGACCCACCTGCTCTCTCAGCGGTGCGCTTCTGGGGGCGGCTTTGTTCCCTGAAATTACCCCACTGTGCATGTTTGTGTGCGTCTGCGTGTTGACACCCATCCTATATCACGCCTATTGTGAACAAGTGCATCGTAAGGATCTGTATGCGACTTGTGCTTTGTCTTATAATAAAAGGTTCTTATTTTATTCAGGAAGTCACAAGGGCGGGAGCTAATAGCTGTCCTGATTGGCCTGTCATCAGGACCCATCCCATCTTATTAGAAATCACACTCCTCCATCTGTCTTCATTAGGACCAGAACCCCTCTCTGCCCTATTTCCTCATAAAGATATCCTCATACATCCAGAGAAGTAATGATACCACATTTCATACTTTACCATTGTGTCCTTCCTTGCTCTGCAGTGAATGGCACTAGTGTTCTTGTGGATCAGCCTTGAAATGTTATTTCACACACCATTAAAACAAAAACAAAGAAACAAGTGAATGTTAACAAGTGAAACTTACATTCCCAAAGCATGTCTGAATCTCTCTAGCATTATTAGAATACAAACAAGATCAGAGTAGGAGTAAACTGTAAACACCCGAAGATTGTGTCTATCTGTGTCTTCACAGATATAGGGCCCTATTTTAACAATCATGAAATGCAAATATCAAGCGCAAAACGCAAGTAACTTTGTGGGCGGGTCTTGGCGCTGTTGCTATTATACCGGCGGGATAAATGACTCTTGCGCCCAACACAAATCTAAAATGGGTTGGTCTGAAGTAGCTTCATTATTCATAGGTGTGGTTTGGGCGTAACGTGAAATAAACCAATCAGAGCGTCATCTCACATTCCCTTTAAAGCAGCACTCAGTAGCTTCGGGATTTCTTCGCTGTATTCTCGCTTTTTGCTCGCAGGTTTCTCTCTAGAGCTCCCCCCACAGCTTCGGAATAGATATTTGACAACACTGTTGTAAAAACTCGTTGGTGATTCTCAGACACCAGAGGCTAGTAGATCAACGACATCAAAGCAGATGGGACATTCTTTAAAACGTCTTCTTCATCCAGGTTCGGACAGCGTGAGGGAGCGCAATAATGACAGCATTTTAGCAGATTTATTTTGGCCGTAAATTAATTGTTTACATCGCGAGACTTGATATCACGCGAGACTTCCTGACGCGGCGGCGGCCGGCGGCCCGCCGGCTCAAAGTTGCAAGTGCGTATTTTCCGCTCACGGGCACCAGGGGGGTGGGAAACGACCACCATTCAACCCGAAATAAGTAATATAACCATTCCAATGACTCCGAAGCTGTTCAGTTAAGGTAAAAAAAGTTACTTAGTTCACCTTTAAGAGCAGACGCGCTTTTTCCATAGCGGATTGCTATTATAACGGCGGATTTGCCAGGCGCACGCGAGGAGCGGTTCACAGCCGAGGAGACCGACGTTCTCGTCAGGGACGTTGGGGATGGAGAAACACACCCAAATTAACTTCGGTTAAACAGGCGTATGATAATTTGGGTAAATGTGTAAGCTAGATGTATGCTTTTATAATAAAAACTGTCTATCTATCTATCTATCTATCTATCTATCTATCTATCTATCTATCTATCTATCTATCTATCTATCTATCTATCTATCTATCTATCTAATCTAATCTAATCTAATCTAATCTAATCTAATCTAATCTAATCTAATCTAATCTAATCTAATCTAATCTAATCTAATCTAATCTAATCTAATCTAATCTAATCTAATCTAATCTAATCTAATCTAATCTAATCTAATCTAATCTAGGCTATGATTTGCAAAAATGAGAACTGCTGCGTCTGTGTGTAGATGAGAGAATCAAAGTGTATGCGAGTTGTGCACACGCTACATTGATTATGGCCAAGCATGCGCCCTTAAAATAGCATATGAATAACATGCGCAACGCGCCACTGACTTTAAACTATTTTTTCCTGGTTAGTAGCGCAATTGTTTCTAAAACCTGCAAATTAGCATGAAGGAACGTTTGCGCCGGAACACGCCTCCTCTTTGCGCTGAACCGCCCCTGGGAGCGCAAGTGTATTTCCTAACTTACCGACGTGCGTCTGTGGAGGGAAAAGTCCGCTTTGCGCGGGTGCAAAATAGGAATGATACATGCGTCGGTGTACAAAGTCAATTGCGCTGGGTGCAAGATAGGGCCCAATGACTCACCAGTCACTTTATTAGGTACATCTTGCTAGTACCGGATCCCCGGACCCCCTTTTGCCTTCAGAACTGCCTTAATTCTTCATGGCATAGATTCAAAAAGGCTCTGATTACATTCCTCAGAGATTTTTGTTCATATTGACATGACAACATCACGCAGTAACTGCAGATTTGTCGGCTGCACATCCGTGAAGCGAATCTCTTGTTCCACCACATCCACATCCCAAAGATGCTCTATTGGATTGAGATCTTGTGACTGTGGAGGCCATTCGAGTACAGTGAACTCATTGTCATGTTCAAGAAACCAGTTCGATGATTTGAGCTTTGTGACATGGTGCGTTATCCTGCTGGAAGTAGCCATCAGAAGATGGGTACACTGCAGAGGTGGAAAGTCCAGGTTCAGAAAGTAAAAGTCCTCCTTGGTATTTTGTTCCAATCACCTGGATTTGCTAATTAGCACAGTTTTTCAGCCAGGAGATACTAGCTAATTAGAACTAATTAGTGAAATCAGGTGGCTAAGTTCATGGGTGGAATAAACATATGGCAGGACTTTTACTTTCTGACCCCTGGACTTTCCACCTCTGGTACACTGTGGTCATAAAGGGATGGACGTGGTCAGCAACAATACTCAGGTAGGCTGTGACATTTAAAACAATACTCAATTGGTACTAATGGGCCCACAATGTGCCAAGAAAATATTACCAACAGCAGCAGCCTGAACCGTTGAAATAAGACAGGATGGATCCATGCTTTCCTGTCGTTTAAAACAAATTCTGACCCTATCTGAATGTTGCAGCAGAAATCAACACTCATCAGACCAGGCAACATTTTTCCATCTTCTATTGTCCAATTTTGTTTAGCTTCTGCTTGACGTGTTGTGCGTTCAGAGATGTACTTCTGCAAGCCTCGGTTGTAACAAGTAGTTATTTGAGTAACTGTTGCCTTTCTATCAGCAACAGTTTGGGGTCAAGTTTTTTAAAAGCTAAATTCATACTTTTATTCAGCAAGGATGCATTAAATTTGATCAAAAGTGACAGCAAAGACATTTATATAATATTACAAAAGATCGTAATCGATTGTAATTGTAGCCCTTTCCTCTCAACATTTTTTTGAGAAAATCGTAGTTAAGAAAGCATCTGATCATAGCGAAGTGGGTATGTTTGCACAAGCTCTGCAATTCACCGTTATCATGTTGGCAAATGAGGCAATTCAAATTCCACTGTTATGAAAGTTTGATTATAAAGTATATTTGAGACTATAGACTATACAGATCTGACTATGTGAGACTAAAAAACTATTCCTACTGCTACAAGTCCATCATCAGTAAACCAACTCATCACTTTTGAACATGTATTTGTGGATACAAACATTCTGTCAGTATTGCCATTAGTCAGTGACTAGCAGCTTTTAAACGAAGTGCCAGTCATTAATGCCCCGCTGTGTGTAACCTCCAAGCAAACGCTTAATATCTCATGAACTCAGTGATCCACAAAGATTGCAGCTGTAATAAAACATTACAGCTCCCCAGCAGACCCACACACCACATCACAGCAGTGTGTAATCCAGGAACTGCAGTTGGATGTCAATAAATTCTCTAGATGTTGAGAATGCCTAATGATGACATGATAATTGTTGCAGACAATTTTATAAACATTTTACATAAAACTGACTGATTAAATCATTAGCACAGAATCAGATACATCTTAACAGTAATCAAATGTTCAGTGCTATTTGTGTATTTGTGTATTGAGAGATGCTCTTTGGACTGGCGTCCATTTTATACAAGAATTCTGGACCTCAAATGACTGAGCAGCGTTACATTAAGAGTGCTTATAAACAACATCACTTATATTCCAACAGCAATCTGGCTTTTCAATATTTGAATCATTCAGCTTGTCTGTTTGTTCCAAATGTCTGTGTATTGTTGGTGGGGATTTTCAGTGAGTCTTTCTACAGGTTCCATTGTTACACCAGTAGGTGGAGACAAGTGACGGTCTTTATGAGTGAGTCATTAAATCATTCATTCAAACGATTCATTCAAAAACACAGATTAAAATTAAACCACCAAAGATTTCAGTGTAAGATTTCAGAGATGCCTTTTACATTTTTTAAATCGTATGCATATCTTTGTGCCAACATTTTGTGAATAGGCCTTCACTCAGCAAAATATGTACAGAGCCTTTGTTAATCCTTTGGCGATTATGAAAGCGTAAAGAATCTGTTAAAACTGGATAAGTTATGTTCCTGCTCATGCCAACTGAAACACTCTTCCAGAACTCTGAATTCCAGCCCACTGTTGGTCAAGGCTGGTGCAGAATAGTAGACAATCCTCTACAAGGGATGTGTACTTTAGATAACAAACTCAACATGATCAGATATGCAGCCCAGGCTTGATTCAAGATCATGCTGAGCACAGCAGGACTGGAGGCTTCTTAATGGAAAGTGGTAAATTAAGTCTCCCTGTAAGACACTGAACACATACACAAGCACTGTGATCTAAGATTACATGCATACAAAATAATTTGCATGCTGAAACATCTCTCTGAATGTTTTGCAAGCGGTAACAATCTTCACATATATATTTTGATTTTAAAATGCCCCTGACAAATGAGCACACATACGTACTCACAAACGGTTTGTAATGCATGATCTGTATTCTAAAGCTAATAGATTAATACCAAATCAATGCATGAAGGGCATGTAACATAATTCACATTAATTCACATCAGGCCTTGGCTCGACTAATGAACAACCCATGAGGAAACATAAATCAGTTAGGCAGATCAATAGGCCTATGTTATAATACATCCATTTCTCTTTCTCTTATGTTCAAGTTCAGCATGATTAATTGGCATGGTAAATGCCATTGGTACATTTGTATTGCTAAGGCACATATAACTCTGTCTTTTTCTCTTCTATCTTTTTCTCACACACACATAGGTAGGCGAGGAGAGCGTGAGTGAGCGATGCGGAATAGTAAACTCATTGATTTCTTTACAACATCCCAAGGCCCAGTAACATAGTAGCACGACTCAAATATACATTAGAGCCAAGTGCTTTTGCAAACAATGTCAAATAAATAAATAAATAATATGAAAATAAATAATACAATAAATGTATGAAAATGTAATCACCTGCCTTGTATACCTGCACAATATTGAGTTCCACAAGTCTGAGTACATATACATTCAAGTCTCTTAAACTCAAATACAGTAAAAACAGTGATAATATTGTAAAATATGATAACAATTTAAAAGAGCTCTTATCTATTTTATATCTATTTTAAAATGTAATTTATTCCTATGATGCCAAAGCTGAAATTTGTGTCACATGATCCTTCAGAAATCATTCCAACATGCTGATTTGGTGCGCAGGAAAAAAAAACATTATTGAAAATGCTGTATAAACGTAACAAGATTAAGGAGATCATTCACCTGGGCCCTGTCACAGCACCACATCAAGGTCCTTTTTAATAGATTTATTAAAGGCTCACAAAGTAAAGCAAGGTTTCTTGTAAACAAAGTGTACAACTTACTGTAGGATGGAAACAAAGACTTCAGGAGGGGGCAATGCCAAAATAACAAACAAGAGTTTAGTCTACCTGGGAGTAACATGAACCCTACCCTCTCAAAGAAAAGAACAAATCAACAACAGAAATGTACACTCACTCCCTATCTAGCCACAAACCAGGAGAAAACAGGGGATCACCAAATAAAATGGCACCCACTTCCCTACAGTTCCCCAAATAATAAAGAAAAACAAACGATCAGGAGAATAACGACTTAAGTGGTAAAACAAAAACAAACGAATAAAGTAACTGTACAATAACAAAGTTGAGTTGTAGACTGGGGCATCTCACAGTAAAGCAACAGTCCTTTAGGGTTAAGCATTTAATAGTGAACAAGCAACTAAGCAACAGTACTTTAGACAAAAAGGGAAAAAATCACTACATTTTCAAAAAGAATCGCTAATGTTTTCCGAAAAGAATCAGAACATTTATTCAAAATGCATTTAAACATTTTATTCAATATGCATTTATATATTTTATTCAAAATGCATCAATACATACAATCAATCAATACAATCACCACATTTTCAAAAAGAATAGCTACGTTTTCAAAAAGAATTGCTACTTTTCCGAAAAGAATACATTTTCAAAAAGAATTGGCACATTTTCAAAAATAATCGATACTTAAAAAAAGAATAGCTACTTTTTCAAAAATAATTGCTACATTTTCTTAAAGAATTGCAACTTTTTTGAAAAGAATCGCTACATTTTCAAAAAAATATGCTACTTTTTCTAAAAGAATTGCTACTTTTTCTAAAGTTTTTCTAAAAGTAGCGATTCTTTTTGAAAATGTAGCGATTCTTTTCTAGAAAGTAGTGATTCTTTTTGAAAATGTGGTGTTTGTATTGATTGATTGTATGTATTGATGCATGTTGAATGAAATGTATAAATGCATATTGAATATAATGTATAAATGCATTCTGAATACAATCACCACATTTTCTAAAAGAATAGCTACGTTTTCAAAAAGAATTGGCACATTTTCAAAAATAATCGATACTTAAAAGAATAGCTACTTTTTCAAAAAGAATCGCTACATTTTATGAAAGAATCGCTACTTTCTCAAAAAGAATCGCTACATTTAAAAAAATAATTGCTACTTTTTCTAAAAGAATTGCTACTTTTTCTAAAAGAATCAGTATATTTATTCAGAATGCATTTATACATTATATTCAATATACATTTATACATTTCTTTCAACTTGCATCAATACATATCAATCAATCAATCAATACAATGACTACATTTTCAAAAAGAATCGCTACTTTTTAGAAAAGAATCGCTACATTTTCAAAAAGAAATGCTAATTTCTCAAAAAAAATTACTACATTTTCTAAAAGAATTGCTACTTTTTCTAAAAGAAATTGCTACCTTTATTCAAAATGCATTTATATATCTATTCAAAATGCATCAATACATACATCAGTACATTTATTCTAAACAATCAATCAATACAATCATCACATTTTCAAAAAGAATCACTACATTTATTCAAAATGCATTTATAAATTTTTCAAAATCCATCAATATATACAATAAATCAATACAACCACTACATTTTCAAAAAGAATCGATTCCCCAAGATAAGGCTACCCCTTCCACTGGCAGCATAGTTCGTACACCACTTACCAGATCAGTCTTCAGGTAGACCCTGCAACACACACACCCTAGTTCGATACTGTGGACCAGAACATCAGTACCACAGAATGTTTCGGGTGAGAATGGCAAACATCAGCTACAATAAGCGATTGTGCTGCACCAGTGTCTCTCTGAATTGAAATAGACTTACTGAGAGAGTCAGCACTAAGGGAAACAGATCCGTTGAAGAGATATGGTTCATACCCAGAACTCTTAGCCGGCATGGAACAGCTTCCCGGGATTGAGCCAGCCTAAGCAAAAGCCACGCTTTTAGATTTTCCAGCAGCATTTTCCAGTTTCCACGCTTTAAAATCAAAGATCAGGTGGCCTGGATCCAGACAGTAGAAACAAACATGTTTGCTACTGGAGCGTTTTGCATCAGCTTTTCAACCCTTTTCTGCCATTTCCCTTGAAACACTAGAAATGTCCTTCTCCGCCTGCTCAGTATTCAAAGATGGTGAAGAAAAAATCTACCTCAGCTTCTCTAAAAGGTGGTACCAGTTTTATGTACTTCACAACATCAAAGTTCGGCTGGGTATTGCTTACTAGGTCCTAGTTAACCGCGCTGGATCGTGATAGTGCACTCTCAAATGGTGAGGAGGGAGCTCTCAAGCGTTGGAGGGGAACAGGTTTCTTTCGCAAAGCCTCAGCTTCTAGTTCAAGCGGAGTTGCACTACTTTAATGTCGTATTCTTGTCTTTTTAGTGTAGATAATAAATTACCTTGAAATAGTGCAAAAGCTTAAATATTTCTTACTCATTTTATGTCATAAGTTTCTTTATTTTAGTGGACTCAGACCTTTGGTTCCCAGTGTATTGTTTTAAAATTCGCAGATTAATAGAATGTAAAAGAGAGCAAGAGATGCTTTGAATAGGCTACATGTACCATGCCAGCATGATGTTTTACAGCAACACAAGGAGAGAAGAGTAGCCTCAGGCTTCCCCACTAGCATTCTGAAGTTGTACATTTGGGTAAACTGCTGAGATAGTTACTTCTCAACATCCCTGAGGAGTCACACAGCATGATCATAAACAGCCACATCACAAAACACTGGAGGAATGATAGACGGAACTGGTGCAGCAGCAACTGAAAATAAACCCACTGATCCAAATACAGCATTTGGTCAACGTTATACTGCAAACTTTAAATAAACCAAGGCCTGTCCTTGAATGTATAAATATAAAATGTCAGCTTTAATGTCAGCTTGCTCATCAGTGAAGAAATAAAATGCAGTTCCAGTTACAAAATAATTATCATGATAAGCATCACAGAACATTACAGCACAGCACATTACCTGCAGTCATATGAGAGCGTCAGAAGAAAGATTTATATTATACAAGTTATAAGAAAAGGAAAGATTTGAAATGTCAGCATGAACTTTGTTAGCATGCCCGCTCATCTGGTCTGATCCAGTGACGCTGAGCGTCAGATTCTGAACTCTAATTCCAACACTCAGAGTCTAGTGCAAGTATTAATTAAAGCAAGTGGTCACAAAACAAAAGTCTTTGTCAAGTGCCTGCCATCTGTCATGCATGTGCGTGTGTTTTACTGTGGAAAGAGCTCAGATGTGTTGGAAGCTCAATAACATTTCTTTATTGCATGAGTCATTGCTTGTGAAGCAAAAACACTTTAAGAGGGAACTTTGGAAAACCCTCACTCTACACACTTTTATCTGCTGTGTATTATCCTTGTTCTTGAGGGTTTCCTACACACACTTGGCTACCAGGGAGTTTTCTGCCAGCATGGTGCCGAATCCTTTGGCAACACGTCTTGTGTTACAGATCATTAAAATTCTGGTAGGAAATGCTGACAATGAATGCTGAGTTGATTTTACATAATGCTAAACCATGTGTATCAATGCTGTGTTCGTTAAGAGTCTGTAATTCAAATGAAATGCTAATGAGAAATGTTGCTTTGATCAATACTGTGTTGTTTGCTGTTTGGTCTCTGATATGTTGGATTTCCAATTTCTGATGTGTATTTGAATGACTAAGAATTAATATCTGTACCTAAAAAAGAGAGAGTATGAATGAATGAATTTGTGTTTGCAGTTCCAAAGCAAGTGCCTCACCTTAACTTTTAAAAAATATATATATATATATATTTTTTGGCAATAAACATTTTGCCACAAATACATTTGATCAAGCTTAAAGGTCCCGTTCTATGCCCCTTGTCACAAGATGTAAAATAAGTCTCTGATGTCCCCAGAGTGTGTATGTGAAGTTTGAGCTCAAAATACCCAACAGATCATTTTTTACAGCATGTTTAAATTGACATTTTTTGGGGCTCAGAAAAACGAGCCGTTTCAGTGTGTCCCCTTTAAATGCAAATGAGCTGCTGCTGGACGACACAGGGGGCGGAGCTTCATGAGCTCGTGCTCAGTCTGTCAGGAAAAATTCATCTCACGGAATGATGATAATATCAGAAACTCTCAGTAACGGCGTTCATTTCGAGTCGGACAATAATGCCTACAGAGTCAGAGTGCTGTATAGAGATGAAACAGGTATGGTTTAGTAGTTTAATTACGGTTATTATAACGTATTTGTCATCTGTTTGTAGGCTATGTATCCATTATTTATTAATAGCCTACAAGTCTGCTGTCTGAATGATGATCAAACATGTACTGATGAGTTTAATAAAGTTTATTGTACATCCCACAAAAGATGAAGCGTCAGTTTTACTTCAGAAAATCACCGTAAGAGCTGAGTAAACACAGTAGGCTAAGTTATAAGAAGTGCGCAAGTAGCCAGTAGAGTTGAGGGAGCATTCCTGTGGGCAGAGGTTAGTCAAGAAACGGTTCTGGTGATGTCACTAATGCAGGATGTAGAGGGGTGTAGTCCAATCGAGCCGTTTTTTGTAGTCAACTTATGTTAAATAAAATATCTCGCTTGGCATTGAACTTTGAGCTTTATAATTTTACAGATATTATTTATGCTCTAACAGCACCATTACACACTAACTAAAGTTTGAAACATGGAATCGCATGCAACGGGACCTTTAACTTGTACTGAACTCAGAATATTCACATGCTATCGGAATTATCGTTAATACGAGTTTCCTAGTTGAAAATTGGACATGAACGCCCTCTCAAGTCGTATTTACCACTGGGAAACTCTGGGATAATTTTGACACCCAAGTTGGGCGTACCATAAAGTTTAAACATGGCGGAGGGGAGAACGATTGCTGCTGTGACTGGTATTCTTTATTAGTTTTTTTGACATCAGCTACAGTACATCGCCTTGACTTTTTGTTAAAATAGTGCATATTTACATATATGAATAATCATTTGAAGCTTGGCCTGTCACGATAACAAATTTTGCTGGACGATAAATTGTCCAAGAAATTATTGCGATAAACGATAATATTGTCGTTTGAGGCCATTTTCATCTAATATAATGATAATGGCATAATAATGCAGGTACACCTTTTCAAAGATCTATAAACTTTTATTTCTTAAGAATATTAAACATTAAAAACGGAAAAACATTTTAAATATCCACAAAAAATGAACAAAACAACCAAAAACAATAAAAGCAATGGACTCTAAATGTCTGTTAACAAAAAAATTCACTTGAATAAATACCGAAAACAATAAATAAAATGGATGTAAACAAAATTGCACTTCAAAAAATATTAAACTATAGGCTCAGACATATAGTGATACATTCCATAACAGGCAAAACTGCTGGTTAGGACCTTTGTAAACAAATAAAAAAAAAAAGCCTCAACAGGATACCACAGCATTTTGCACTGTTCTCCTGTTACTTGTCGACTAAACAAACGCCCGAGTGATTGTGTAATTTACTGTCGGGAAGATGGAGACGTGCTTTATTGCGTGTATATGCTACGCACTGAAAATACTTGGTTAGGATTAGGGGTGAGGAGTGCGTGCGTATTACACGCCATAAAGTGCATATCATATGCACGCAAAAACTATTTTTGGCGTATAAATGGCACGAGAAATAACATTCGTGGTATAGATACGCATTTTCATGAGATCGGGCTCGCTGTCGCGTTTGGCTTTGAAACCAATTCCATCTTTTTCTTTTTTTACCCCTCCAACTCACAACTAGCGTCTTCTCTCTCTCCCGGCAGTCCCGCCGGCGCTTTCCCATACAAAGACCATGTTAATGACAAGCGCCGCGGCGCCGCCTCCCCACACAAAGACTATGCAACTGACAAGAGGGTTTCCTCCTATATGCTAAGGAACCGAGAGTGGTCATCCAGTCTATTTGGTAGAGAGAGAGAGAGAGACGAGGAAAACAAACAAGCATGCAAATGGAATTATTGCGGCCGGAAAAATTATCGAGCTCATTTTTTTTATCGTGCGATTAATTGATTTATTGACTATCGCGACAGGCCTATTTGAAGCGTATTGTATGTTTTATACACAGCGAAAATAGCCTGCATTTGACCGAAAACAGAATCATCAGGGCGCTGATAATCTACAGTGCTGTGAATGTTTATGGTTGTCAATGAATGGGATGCTAAATATCATTTTGGCTTTAAAAAGATTTTCCTAATAAATAGGCAAGAATAAACCTGGTGTCCTCCATGATTCCTGTTCTTTCCAACAACAATGCACTTGAATGCGACAAGCTCATTTCCGATAACACGTGAAGGCAGCATTAGTTTATTTAAAAAATACATTGCAATATCCAATTCATGCAACTACACTACATGTCGGAGTATTTCCAATCCAATTATTGAAAATAATTCAAATCTTCTGTTATTAATTTCTAAATAAATATATTTTAACAAAACTATTTCACTGTTTGTTAATATTTGAAAAACCTTTGTTATCCAAGTCAATGTCATGTAGTGTGATTTCTCAGAAAAAAAAAAACGAATTTTAATGAATTAAGTCATGGTATTTGTAAAACAAAATTATTTTTGCCTGGAGAATATATATTTAAAAAATAATAATAATGAGAAAGTTCACAGATGTACTTAATAAAATTAATTGTATCCTTTTTTGGGGGGGATTTGTCATTGACATAACCCATCAAAGGTCTAATTCCATGGGCGAGTGATCGTGAAAACAATTGGTTACCCTACAAAACTCAGTGTGGCATTATGACAATTTTTCACATCTTTCGTCATTATATGGCTCACGGGTGAAGAGAGCGTATCTGATCACCTCTCCTCCCCTCTTGCTATAACGATGTTCCTTCGTCCACCAATCATTACATGCAGCATCACACCTGTCTATTTCGGACCTTTGCATTCATTAAGAAAAGTGAGAGAGAGAGAGAGAGAGAGAGAGAGAGAGAGAGAGAGAGTGTCCTCTGCAATTAGAGGGGCCTGTGGCGGCCTGACGGTCACCTACAACAGCTCTAATGAAGGAGCGCTCTTGTGTATTGTTTTCCGAAGGCATTTTGAGTTCATCATACGCTGTCAGCTTAATATGTCATTTGCACTTGAAAATGAACTATAAATTTAAGTGCAGACTTGTTCCTTTTTAAGGTTTCCCTAACTTCTTTTCTAGAACTTCTTGTCATTGACATACACCATTTCTCTCTCTGTCTCCTCCATCTCTCTCTTCAGGTAGCGGGGGGGCTGAGGGTCCTTTTATGAGTCTATAAATCTCCAGGCGCCATGGGCCAGGCAGCCCAGAGCAGTAGATCACCGCCAGCCTGTCACACACATGCGCTTAATGAGCGAATCTCAGCCCGCAGGGAGCACAGGGTGGCACAGGGCCGTTTAGACAGAGGACTGTCAATCACACACACACACACACGGGATGGGTGCAATTATGAGTCCCAGCACAAAGTGAGGACTATGAAGGTTGGATTTAGGTGGTCACACTGGCTTTGACTAGCAATGGATGGTGTGTGCCGATTACAGTGGTAATGTACACCCCGAGATTAGAAGGCAGTTTTTGCCCTGTGTGTTTGGCGACTCTCCATGCTGTCGCTCATTTCAACAGCAGGAACAACTGATATCAGCCAATAGCATGACACTACATTAGTCCTGACAATTCATGCTGTTATACAGTATAAAATCTTTTTTGCATGGACTAACTGATGGTTTTGTGGCGAGGATATAATTGTATGATATACACAATTGACTGTTTTAAAATCATAATATAATTTGATTTTACTTTTCTTGGGTCAACGAACACAGACTTCTCAAAATTGAATTATTGAATAATGACTTCTAGCTGTAGTCCTGTTCAATAGACCCTGTCTGAGGCCATTTAACTCATCATTTCTACTCTTTTAATTAGTTTTGATAGCTTCAATTTGATTTTATTAATCAGTAATTAAATTCAAACAGGTTGTAAAACGGCAATGAACATTCACTGCAGGATGTAACTTTTATTTTACTTGAAAATTTAAGGCAGCAATTAAAATTACGTTTTCAATATCAGTGGGTTGAAATTTGTTATAGCGCAAAGAGGTCCATAAAAAAAGTGGCATGCTGGCTCAGAAATACAGGATTTGAAATCTGTTATCTTTGCTCATGACTTTTTGAGCTTTAAATGACTAAACTAATCTCTCTGAAGCTGCACACTTTACGTCATGACAATGAATGATGGCACGACAAGAACAGTCCCAAACCCTTCTATCTATCAACTATCATGAGCTGTGGCATCAGGGAGGGAAATATTCATGCTCTGGTAGTATATTGAAATATTTCGATGGCACTTTTTGTGGTCATAAACCTGAACCCCTTTGATTACAACAGGCTAATCAGTTGTTATTGAACTAGTTTCTCAAACTAAAGAAAAAGATTTTTCTCGGCAGAAATACCTGTTCATGACCTTGTGAAACGCCAACACACACTCCCACACAAATAGACATCCTCATTCTCAATGTCTCGTTGCCACAAAAGCCTGACCTTTCCTTATTTTTAACATCAGTCCATCTCCTCCCCCCTTTGTGTATTTTCAAGACCATCTCCAATTCATGAGTTAATCTCACATTGTGTTTTGTTGTGGCAGGATAATTCTATCAGTCTTATACATTGTGCGCTCTGCCTTTACCTTCATGCTCCAGTGACTGTTCCATTAGTCAGGGAGGGTGTTGTCTATCTTTCTTCCTCTGAATTTTCCTCACCTCCTTTTGTATTTGAGATTATTTCAAACAGCATTCTCATCCGCATCACACAAAGCTGCATATTTTTTTTTTGTTTGATATCTTCAGTGGAAGTTTTCTTGCAGTCAGATGTGGGGAGAATACTTTAGCCTACTTCATGTTTTACCAATCGGCCAGCCAATCATACAATGTATCAACATTCATTGAAGAATTATATTGAAGAGCCTACTTGTTTCTAACACTGAATATAATATTTTATGAGATGAGCAGAAGTTTTTTTTTTTCCGTCTGATACACTTTCAGCATAAAATGTTGTTTGTTTCTGTCTGTATGTACCATTCACTTTTCCTTGGACTGAAATGTCTTTAGGCATGCGGGATAAATATAATTCTAATACCAGCAATAGTTATAGTAACAGCAATAGTTATGTCATTGAGGAAATATACACAATATTATTTAATTGTTTGTGGACAGTAAGAATAATTTTATGTTTTTAAATGTAATTTTATGTTAAAGAATTTAATCATTCCTTTCAAAGATCATATATATATATATATATATATATATATATATATATATATATATATATATATATACAGTAGAGTAAAATAAAATATTTTTGTATTTTTTCTGATTTTTTTTTTACAAA
>NW_028295969.1:0-24771 GCF_964197995.2 Scardinius erythrophthalmus
AAAGTCTCAAAAAATTCTTGGTACAAATAATCCATATGAATCGAGTGGTCAAACAAGTTTGCTTTATATGATGAACAGATTTAGGCTTTTATTCACATATAAATTGTGATCAACACAAATACATAATAGCTCATCAAGTAGAAGCTCAAATAACGCCATTGGTTCTCATGTGTCAAGCAAGCACGTTTGAGATTCTTTTCCATATTTGACTGAGATCAATGTTGTGAATAAAAGCCTGAAATAAATCTGTTCTTTATACAAGCAATCATGTCTCTTTCCGAAAGATTGGATAAAACATTTCGGTTCATATGGATTACTTTTACAACGTTTGTATGAACATTTTAAAGCACGTTTTAGTTATTCTCTTAAGTTTGGGACAACATGAAGGTGAGTAAGTGATGACTTTGATGATCTTGTGCAAGAGCTTACAAATTATGCTTAAAACATTGTAATAATCACTGTGGATCCACATTCTCAGTCCAATCTTCTAATCTATGGAAAGTGTTTTTCATCTCTCAGCATAGCCGTACAGTCTAAAACAGCATTTTGAAACATTGTAAAATGGTTTAAGGACCCACGGTTTCTGGTGGTGTAAATGAAACCTGAATTCCTCATTTGACAAGCTCTGTTGGTCTTACCATTTCACTGGCCAGGGATATATTTGGAATTACGAGACAGTCAGATTCCCGATTCCCCCTCTGAGGTTCTGTTAAAGGGAATTACTGTAAAAAAAGACAGCTTTGAAAGAAAGCTTCCATTCAAGAGACGATGATAAAAGGAGAAAAAGGGGGGAAAAAAACACCTATTCGGTTCTTTCCAACTGGAAGCATTCGATCCATGTGCCTGGATCAGTGTCCGAAATAAGCCAGATCGTGAAGAGTTGAAGAGGGTGGAGGCGTGTGTGCAATCCCCATGAGTGTGAGGGATCTGTTCCAGGGAAAGTGAATGGAACTAAATAGCCAACATCAAATGAGTGAGACGAGGCTTGAGAAAGGTTTGGGGAGAACTGCGATGGGGTACGAGCCAAAGCGCTGAGCCCCAGGGTTTGAGTCTTTTTCCCCCAGCTGATCCCACAAGAGCTGGGCTCTTCGGTGCTGACCAAAAGGCTCCGACTGCCAGTCCTGCTCAGCTGACACAGCTCAGTACGGAGTAACACAGAGTTAAAGTGCTGAGGAGGAGCTGTTGATGCACACTTCACACGTTAATGCTCAAACAAACACAGAGAGACACATGAGTGCAGAGAGCAAAGCAAAACATTCAGTGTAATGCATTTGAGCATTATGAAAGGTTAAAAACAACAGGAGCTAACTGCAGTCTACATCTTGGTGGATTCATGTGAGTTTATGAAGGAAGTAGTAATGTGATTCATTAATTTGAATCTATTCAAGGAATCATGTATTCCTGTTCACAAAACTGCTCTAAATGACTCGGTCACAAATAAGTTCCCCACAGTAGCAATTTGACTTACTGACCCAAGTCATGTGGGCAACTTCTATGATATATATACTTTAATTTTGTTTTTGCATCGTTTTCGATCACTCAAAAATGTATGTTCTATTATTTTTTCTTCACCCGCATGTCATTTCAAACCTGCATGACTTTCTTTCTTCTGTGGAACATTAAAGAAGACACTTTGTGACACTGCTTTTGTCCATAAAATGAATAAAATAAAATATTTTTTGTTTGTTTTAAATAGTCATAAAAGCTTAATTTTGGGGTACACTGTCCCTTTAAGTTTAATTTCGATATGATACAGTATGGTGATTTTTATGATGGTGACTTTCCATGCTTTTTCCATATGTTGGGTATAACCTGTACTAAAAAAGTTCATCTCAGCACTCCAAAAGTCAAAGCATTTATCATACAGATGGCCACATCTGTGAAACACACTGGAATAGAAATGACCTAAATGAGTAATTCAATCACACAGAGAATGAGAGGTCCATTCTCAATTCAATTTGAGTGTCTGAGAGATCCAGCCTCCTCATTTCTTAATGTCACTTTAACATCTTACATGTTAATGAGCAGACGGGAGGTTAGGCCTAACACAGAGCCATTATCCACTTATTAGAGCCCTGACCCTGATGATCCCTACTCCATTAAACTGTGGATGTACAGTACAGGCATGTGTGGAGATGAGAGGCGACGTTCAGCTTGACTGAGCTTGAAGTCAAGTGCAAATGCAACACTGCCCTTGTCCGTTCTGTCAGTCCTGGGGTGGGACACCCTGAAGTCAATGTGCCCTTCTGCACACACATATAGCTGCACGGCAGAGAAAGAACCACTGACACGGGTCACTAGACTCTCTCATCCTCCCATTTATCTCCTGACAGAACATATCTTTCACATGAAGAGCACGACCAGGAGACAGCAGAAGACAATTTCACAAGTTTGACAGGTGTTGCTGTGTCAGGCGTTTATGAGTGTTTTGCAAAAAGATTTCAGATTCTGAACTCAAAGTGCTCATGAAAACCTATAAGGTGAACATTCTGATGTGTCAATGCGTGTCTTCTTTGTTTGAATCAAAACATTTTTTTTTTTTTTGATTGCTTAAAATTAGTATTTAATTCAGACATAAATGCCCCCAATTTTGGGACAGTCCTGCATTTTGTTCACCTTTCTCTCTTATTTTAGAGATTAGTAATGGGTAGAGTTAGGGGTAGCGATAGAATTTGGAATAAATCTTCGGACAGGAATGTTGTTCCATATCAAAATTTGTTGATCCAGGAACATGTCTTACTTGGCAAAATCACAGTGACCGCATGTAGATATAGTTCTCAAAATGGACCTTTCTAAAGTCCAATTTTGAGTTCATTCTTTAAATCCTCTATATGTTATATGTCCTTGCTCTCTGGGGCTTTTTGTTATGTTTGAAGTGTTTTTCTTGCAATTTCCACCTCCATTAGCGTCTTTGAGGGGGGAAAAAACTTCTCTGTCTATTGCCGATTCAAGAATTGCCGTTGACAACTCGTAATATTCCAGACCTGCGAAGTCACACAGCAGTGCCACTGTCCCACATTTGAACCCAAACTTTGCACTAAAACATCATTCTCCTTCTCCTCTGACCCCATTAATTCAATCCCCATCGACCGCCCCAAACAAAACCTTTCTGATTGCTATTGCACTCTATGCTCTCGCCCTTTCATAATGTTATCTTAAGAAACGTGGAAACGATTGGACTTCATTTTTAGTTTGAGTGTGAGAACTGAAAATGACTACCACATTGGACCAGTTGTGTGTGGACAGCCTCACAGTGAATGTTGACGGTGTTGCTGGGTGTTCTGAGGAGGTTATGGACTCCAGAGGAAGGATTGATTCAATCATTCAGTGATGTAATACATTTACACTATAACTAAAAAAGAAGCATGGACTTAAAACCGGAATATGCAGGGTTCAAATATAAATTAATCTCAATCAACAGCATTTAATAATGCGACTAATATAAACATTATTTGAACTCGTCCCTCATTTAAAAATGCAAAAAATGGATGTTAAGGCACTAACATTGGTTGTGAATGCGGCCAATATTTTAGGTATTTAAAAGCAGAAATGCAAAGCTTATAATTTTATAAAGCACTTATATTAATGGTTCATTCTTCCAGGAAAACATGTATTATTTGAGCTGTTTACATCAGTTATTCACTTGTTTTAAGGTTTTCTATTTTCTGTTTCCGTGTCTGTTCTTGCTTTTTGTGTCTATATTATTAAAACAGTGAGTATGTTAACATTAATTATGGATTGACCCCATTCACAAGGAATATAAAGTGGAATTAAAATTTTGTGTTAAATGAACATTCAAATTCCCATAAATGCTGTTGATGTACTGAACCCAGAATATAAATAAATTAAATAGATATTCATTCATTCAACCCTTGGATGGATGGATGATTAAATCCAAAGTCAAATATAATCAAAATAAAATTCTGAGTGATCCTGATAGAAAATAATATTTTAGTTTTTTACTTTACTTTAAGGACAGTCATAAACTATAATGCGTATGGTCAAAGGTAATCACCTATAGTATTTTCATTTAGATGTAACCTCATACCCTATATAGTTTAAAATGGCTTTTAAAGGTATGGCTGCTGTGAATATCATGCATAAAAGGGATAAAACATAAGTATTAAATAAATAAGCATACGCATACAACTATATACACAACTGTCTGTCTATTGAGTCTGGAAAAACAATCATCCTAATGCAAAATCTAGCACCATCCTCAAAGCAGAGAGAGAAAGAGCTGAAGTTGAAAGCACCTCTGGCAGATAAGGGTTTAAATGTAAGGTGATGGGGCAGCGATTGGCCGAGATTAGAGCAAAAGCCAATGTAAGAAGGACAGATAGAGACAGTCACGGGGTCTCACACTTTCGTCAGCCCTGAAGAATAACGGGAGCGGCAGGTTCTATTCCATGTCCTTAACAGGGATAACAGTGGCCACTTGTTCAACAGGGCCCACTTCTCATTACACCAGCCTCCACTGCGCCAGAGAAATCTGTCACCATAGTCCAGCACGAATGGCAATCCAAATTGAAAAACTCTGCCATGAGTAGCGGGGAGTAGGGGGTGACGGAGGGGGAGGGGGAGGAGTGAAGAGGAAGGGGAAAAAATCTGGTCATCAATTGCTGGCAACAGATCGCAGACGAAGATTATTGGAAGGCAACATTGCAGCAGATGTCTGATGACTTTATATTAACCTGCTTCCTACACACACAGAACATCCGAGCCCAGATCTTCCTAATGTCAGACTGTGAGGCCTTGTCCTGCGCATTAGGAGGAACTCATAATCCATGAGGAAAAAAAATATGAAGCTACGGTTTGTGCGGCAGCACTGCTGATTTGTAGGACTAACTGCGCTGGCAGCGATGGAGTCGTTCCAAGCCACAACACACAAAAACCAGTGGGCTGCCAGCAAATGTCCCTCTGTTCAGTGTTGTAATTGGCCTCACACTGGACTAGGAGTGGTACAGTAGTGTCAGCCATCTTGAGAAGCTACAAAAGTCTATAGTTTATACTCTTCATCATCACAAACAGTAAATTATGTAAATAATTTAAACTTGTTAATTATGATTTGATCCCAGAAAAAGAGTTTGGGCTGGGGGCACAAACCTTTACAGTAATAGACAAATTGTTGATGATAGTGCTAGTTCAGGTATTGTCGCACTACATCATTAAACAGGTACACGTCTTACTGTAGCATACATTTCCTTCAGAGGCATATGTGGTAGGGATCCACTAAAATGGGTGCCGGATCCAATTCCGGAGGTGTAGGATCTGAATCCCCCTTGTTTTCTGTCACAAATTAAGCCTTGAGCAAAACATTTGCCATATGGGAGCATCCATAGTCCAAACGTATCCCAGCGTTCCTTTGTAAAGATCCCTAAGGACAAATTCATCACTGAAATTAATAAAACAGATTGTAGACCCCCAAATCTCCCTTAAACAGTTCTGGCATGACCAATGAGGTTTTGGAGGATTCTACAAAGATGAAATGCAGGTTAATGAAATATACAGTAGGGGTACTCTGACTTTTTTTCACATTCTAGTCATCTCTTGACAGAATTTCAAACACCAACTATGACATATTTTGGGCAGTGTTCACTATGGATTAACAACACTTTTGCTTAGACTACCAAGGCATTAGGGTACAATTTACTGTATGATTCCTTCATCTTGTCTGCAAACATCCTCCACCGTCCATTCACCATCCACACCCACACACTCAGGCCCTGGACTGAAGCCACCTGAAATACAAATCATCCCTTCCCAATCATCAGAGCATTACAGTATTTGACACACTGAAGTTTTTTCGTCTTTGCTAGTGGGCAATAAACATGACCTGGAATGATACAGCTAGCAATGAGAGGGGATGGGTTGTAGGCAGCAGATGAGATGGGAGGAGAAGAGATGGGAGCCCTTAGCCGCTCCACATCTGGTGCTGTATTAAAGGCATATGGGCCGCTCCAATCAGGCCTGATGGGGGTGATGTCATGGCCCCTGCCACAACCTCTGGTTTTCCAGCACTGTGTCATGACAGAAAAGCCAGCGAGCTGTCAACTGTCTGGTCCAGAGCGAGGGATGAAGATGGCAGACTATGAAACTATCAGGAACAGTCAGACTGTCTGAGTGATAAAAGATATGTTTGTGCACATCCAGGAGGTGCTACAGCCTTTGTCATAGAAAATGGACCCTTTTAATATTTCCAGGGTTCTCAGAAGCAGAAGTCATTACAGTTGGGTGAACTTCTATAGTGGTGAATGGAAACTACAACAAACATATTCAGGATATGATATTTAAAAAAAAAATCCAGGATAGCGTTTCCATGACTTTCCATAAGAGATTGATTATGCTGGTCAGAAGAGAGAAAGACATCAAGTTTGCAATCACTCCCTCAGCTGCTGTGTTAGAAACACCCACAAAGCATTGGTATCTAGTTTTCTGAAATTATAACACACAAAGGTGTTGTGATGTTAGTAACTGTGGAAATGCATCATCACAGTCTGTGAAAAGGGTTCAAATCACTTTAAATGCTTTAATGCTTTACATAATGTTATTTCACAATAAAGGCTTGTAGGGATGCACCGATGCTGATAAGACAAACCTAATTTTAATCTTATGGCTGATAACAAATAATTGTTTTACTGTATGTATAATTCCATTCTCAACTGAAATGAATATTTTATTTAATTTTATTCTAACATCTAACATATATATTACAATAAATAGAATGAGTACATAGAATAAATAAAACGCTAAAAACTAAAATTGATTTAGTTTCATTTAGGAATCACAACATTATAATGTACAGCGTGAGTCCATTGTTGTATACAGTGACTGTCAGGGTAAATGAGCGTTAATTATTAAATAGCCAATAATAATAATAATAATAATAATAATAGTGTCCGCTCATAATGGTATTACTTATACCTTACTTTAAGGAAATACATCCACGATTATATTAGTAAAAATGTTCACAAACAATCTCAGATGACCCTCCAAAAACTCTTGGATGACTTGAAAATCTGTAACTTCATGAGTTCTGGCTAAAGCCCTTTTTAGTCGGGATTAACTTTACAAGGGTAGACAGAGTAATGTCATTTTACCACAGGACATCTGTAATATTAATGGCCAATCCGCACAGGATAAGATATATCAGTAAAACTAGCAGAAATGGGAGAGGTAACTCGACCCTAAAAGATGTTTCATGCCTCTAACAAGTGCTTTCGATCTTCTTTCTGATCTGTATGGTATGTGGAAAACAATTGAGTTTTGCCACAGACTTGTCCCAGCATCTAGAACGCAACTGAATGCTTTTTCAAGCGTCTCCATACTTGAAAAACCGCGGTAAACTATGCCGAAATATTCACGGACATATTTACAGCGGGTCTATTCGCACGGGATTAGTATTACTTGAGGTAATTTTTCCAGACCTTTTTACTGAAGGTAAAAGTCGGCGAAATCTTAACTGACGATGTCCGTAATGATTACTGAGATGGCACTTTCGGACAGGGCAAAAATCACAGAGAAGCTCTGGTAATTATTACTTTACCCCAGCTCTCCATGTTAAACCAGTCCCATCCGAATAGGGCTTAAGACTCGCCAAGCTCAGTTAAACCTTATTACATTCAAATAATGGCCACACAACATAGGCCATTATATCAGACAGGTGCCAGCAATCAACCACCAATGGAAGTCAATCACTAAGAAGAACAGCGAGGTTCCATTCATAACCTTAAATGCCAATGCAGTTCATAGGGCCAGATCTGGGAACGGTCTGACCTTTATCATTCATAATCTAAAAGATCAAACAATGCCTATAGGCTGATTCCACAGAAGCAACGGCCTTTACTCTGGAGATGACCAAAATCCCCCTTATGCCCCAGTGGTTTTAATTGTCTGGCTTTAGAAGGAAAAGGAATTTTACTTTGGTGTTCAGGTAAAGACAGCAGGATTGTGCTGAGCTACTTGGGAGGTCTGAAAAGCTGTGCTCTAGACCTTTTCATGTGAATGGGGCTTAGCCATTGAGGGGTGACCCCGTTGAGCATGTCATGAGGGTGTAATGAGGTCAGTTTACAGGTTGGGCGGCAGGTAATCCTTTGTTCATTACAGGCCCACTCTGTGGCTGTTGGGGAGGAAAAAAATCAAATGGCAGCGAGCTATAGAATAGAAGTAGATTGTATGTGTGTACAGGGCCAGAAACTCAATAACACTTGATTCAGTATGAAAAGAAACCCAGAGCCACCCGTGAAGAAGCAGCCCGGATGTGAGGGAGGGCCGTTAGTGGTAGGAGTTTGGTGTCAGAGAACAAGACAAGCTTTGTACCAGCTTTAAGAAGCAAATTAAGAGAGAGCGATGCAAGCTTACTGACTATGAAAGAATGAGTGAAGAAACACCTGGTGATCAATAGAGCTTAGAGAGCCCCATGAATGCGCCAGAGTAAGACAGCGGACACTCATGTTCTGCTTCTTGTGAGGTTGCATGATGACTACCACACTTGCTCACACAATCAAACAAGCGCATCAGAATCAATTGAGTAAGAATGGTCATAAGATAATGGTCACCGTTAAAATATATAATTAATATATTCATACTATTGGTGAATTCAAGTCATGTTATAAAGATCATATTTTAAGAGCTGACCCCACAATGTTCTAATTACGAGTGGGAAACTCTGAACTTTCTTTAAGCCCTGAGTTTCCGAGGGAAATGCAATAGATGCAGTGTCTGTATTGAGGGTAAATTTGTTGACTTTTTTTTAATTTACAATAAAACTAGTTAATGTTGTTCACATTTCACAAAATCCCCCCCCCCCACAAAAAAAGAAGGCTGAAGTCAAATGCGAGAGCAAGGCAGCATTCGGACAGTTTAAAAGACACACACCTCACGCCATGCGCTTGAAGTGCAGCGGCATTTGAAGGAATAATAAAAAATACATCCTGCCCCATTATCAATGAGAGCAAACATTTGAATTTAGGTTTTAGAATCTCTAGGGGAAGGAGGAGCTTCCCTTGATAAGTCTTATGCAATATGCAAGCTTTATAAAGCGAAAGTAAAGTATGTTGGGAACACTACAAACATGATGAATCACATCAAACACTATCACCCAGAATTCCAGTGCATTCTGGTCAACCAAATGCATGCAACAAAAAAATTCTAAACTTCCATTTAACTCCATTTACTGTATCCAGTGTCCTGCATGTCCTGAACAAGTTTTCTTTAAGATGTCCAGTGTCCTGCATGTCTTTTGTGATGAGTTAAGGGCCGTTCACTCCAAGGATAACTATAATGATGACAATATCTATAATATCTATCACAGATATTATAATATCTATAATATCTATCACAGTAGCGCTATTTCAGTGCAATTATGCAAAATGTATTTCTGTTTTCTAATTATTTTCCTCTGTACCAAAATGCATCCAACAAAAATTCTAAACTTCCATCTAACTCTGAACAGGCAAAGAAGAAGAAAAATAATAAATAATAAAAGCCTATTTTATTTTGAAAGATCTGAGCCCCTACAGTGGCTTTCAGCACATGATCCACACAGCCATCCTAAATGCTATTTGCTTCATTGGAGTTTACCAAACTGAAAAAAAAAAAAAAAAAAAAAAAAATATATATATATATATATATATATATATATATATATATATATATATATATATATATATATATATATATATATATATATATATATATATAATATATATATATATATAAATAAATGTAAAAGGTTTACATTTGATTTAGCAGGATTTTTTATTTTTTTTTCATTGGGATCTATTAAACTGTCTATCACATCAAATGGGAAAGAAACACAAAACAGAAATTGATTCCCATTGATTAAGGCAACAAGGCCGATAGCAGCTATAGTTTTCTTTTAGATGTCTAGTGTCCTGCATGTCTTTTGTGATGAGTTAAGGGCTGTTCACTCCAAGGATGATAACTATAATAATGACAATATCTATACAATTTTAATAATCATTCTGAAAAGGAAAGTCAACACTACACTGTAAAACGAAAATTTACAGTGTAGCGTAACATTTGTAAAACGACAAAGAGGAATGACATTGATGGAAGCACTTTCAGAACGATTTTTTTTTTTTTTTCAGCTGGTGAACAATAAATACAGTGATAGCCTATCAGAATCTCCCTGATTTTAAATGGCAATTTAAAGCAACAGACAGCAAAACTGCAGTGTGTGTATTTAATGTTATAGTGCTTTGGTGTAGACACCAATATAGTTCTCTTTATAGTTATGGTTCTTAATGAAAATTAAAAAATCCAGTCCCAAAAGCCTTTGTCTGTGCTAAGTAAATTAAAACAAGTGATCAAATCTCTCTCGAAAAATAAGAACAAAATATTTATATTTAAAATGGTAGGGTGCAATCTATAAAAGAAAGCTGTTTGCATTAAAAAGACAATCAGTTTAATTTAAATTCTCTCACAGTAGCGCTATTTCAGTGCAATTATACAAAATAGCTTACTGTTTTCTAATTATTTTCCTCTGTAATATAAGGATATATATGTGACCCTGGATCACAAAACCAGTCACATGTCGCACAGGTATATTTGTGGCAATAGCCAAAAATACATTGTATGGGTCAAAATTATTGATTTTTCTTTTATGCCAAAAATCATTAGGATATTAAGTAAAGATCATGTTCCATGACGATATTTTGTACATTTCCTACCGTATATATATATATATATATATATAAAACATTATTTTTTGTGAGTGAATGCAGCACAATCACAAACATAAATGGACAACATTAAAGATGATTTTCTCAATGTTTCGATTTTTTTGCACCCTCAGATTCCAGATTTTCAAATAGTTGTATGTCCGCCAAATATTGTCAAATCCTAACAAACCATACATCAATGAACGATGTATAAATCTCAGTTAAAAAAAAAAAATACCCATGTGACTGGTTTTGTGGTCCAGGGTCACATACGTTTTGTATACTGCTTTTCAAGAACCACAAAAATTCTGTTCCCTAGTTACCTGATAAAGGAATAAACCCAGGCTAATGAGGAGAATCCAGATCTCTCCCTAAGTCCCCAACCTTGCTTCTCCTCGTTATTAGAGGAGTTGAACTGAGAGGGGCGAGCACGATCGACACTCTGACCTTTGCAGCTGTTGAACGTGACCCTGAGGTTACGGTACGGTCGGGTTCAGCTGACCCGGTCAGGCGCAATTGGTTGATAAGGTCGGCAGTAATAACAAGCATAGCGAGCTGACCCGGCCTGGGAGAGCACTGTCTAAGGCAATTATAGTCAGGCTGTGTGAAACATGGAGCTTGTTTGGGATAGTGTATAAGTGTCTCTTCCACCTGTCTTTAGTGAATGAACGAGTGAGAGCCAGAACAGGATAATCTAGAAATCCTGTTTTTGTTGAGATGTTCCCAGGACAAATTCTGAGCTCATTTTCTGTGTGACCTATAAAAAATTTGATTCACCTCTGTGTGAACTGCCACATTTTGTGTTCAGGACAACAGAGAGATGTAAGATCCACGCATAAGGAGAGCTTACCGAAATCCAGTTAGTGCACTGCATTGTTTTTCTTTAAAATCTTTCAATCTGGCCAGTTCATTTGCTTAGCGATTACTCCACACTAATATGATTGTCACCCTATGAAATGTTTCTAAATGTTTTAATTTGGTGGGTCATAGTGAAGACCTTTGAGTTTCTATATTTGATGATAGTTTTATCAAATTAAATGGTAAAATGTAGTGAACGCTCAGAGCCAAAACAATTTACCATAACATTTAGCACTTCTCCGTTGATGCATTTTGACCGAGTTATTATCTATTTTGTGCACAAAACATGGATTAGCTACAACAAGTAAACACTTCATTGTGACCAATAACTATACTAGAGGAGCAATATGTAAAATTATTTTGGCTGAAATATGGAGAGGCAGCATGTTCCTAAAAAACTTTACTACAACTGGTTTATCAACATGATAATTGACAGCATACTAAATTCAATTAATACAATTTAATTACTAAAACGTATCGGTTATCGGCTAAATGAAAACATTAAATTCGGTTTTGGTTAAAAAAATATTAATCTGAGTGCATCGCTATTTGATTCCAAATTCAAACTGTAAATTATTTTTCAATCCAAAAAAGAAACAAAATCCAAAAAGCAATGAAATGACATGCCATATATTCTGCCTTTGTCAGTGGTTTTCGTTTAATTTGGTTTGCGTTCTACACATGCAGCAAGTGTACAATGTCTCCCGTCTATATGGCAATACTACAGAATTCCTGCATTTATTTTTGTGTACATCAGCAGTCTAATCTTCCCTTTAATAGCCAGATTTGTGTCACACGTAACCTTTATGACTCTGCTGGCGAGGTCGTTCCGTTAGGGAGCTCATAAGCTCTGCTCATATCAGTCATGTAATGTACTGACAGCTCTAACCTTCCCATGCGGCCTCATGTGCCATCCTCCCTCCAGCCTATTGACCAAAGCAATAAGCCATTCTATATGGTGTATTAAAGTCATTTTCTACATGCTTCCTCAGCACCTTCCATTGTTCATGCAAGCTCCTGCTGACCATGGGGGATGGGGGGTGGGGGGGGGGGGAGCACAAGAGAAAGAAAATAAATAAATAAAAACATGCTCTCAGCTAAATTGCGACACTTTACAGCGTTACACCAGTTAAGATACACAATTGTCACTTTCTCCTCATTTGGTTGCGCTGCTTTCAGCTGCGAAAAGCATTGCGATTATTGCGGTCGCTCCATGGCCAATTTTGCCATTGTCAAAGCGAGGCCGAAATGGGCTCCCAACACTTCGGAATATATGCTGACGGCATCGCCAATGCTTTCTTCTCTGTGTCTGATGATATGCTATTGTGTTTGAGGATGGGGATTCGACCGTTACCTGGCCAGCTCAGCCAAAGTAATGCCCATCTGCGAGGTCCGGAGGCTCCTAATGTCAGAGGTGCTAACAGGAGTGGGTGCAACATGCCTCGTCCGCTGTGCTGATATCAGCTCTGCTGCTGCACCATGTGACAAATGATTCCAATCTAGGCTGCGTGCCCTTGACTTGACCCTGACAACAGGGCAAGCGCAGCCAATGGAAAAGATGCGCTCTAATAAAGCCTAGACCGGGCGAAGGACGGAGAAAGAGGGGGATGGATGGAAGCGTGAACGAAAGAGGGCTGGGAAGGAGGCGGGGGAGCTTGGACATCTCAGGTGCAGGAGGATAATGAGATCGCTTGTTTGTTCAGTGAAAATTACCCTGCAAGACCTTGCTCGGCAAAGCAGCCATCTTGTCTGGCTTGTGAATTGGGCTAATTCCTGAGGGTGCGTGTCGTGTCAAGGATTGCAATCTCTTTTTACACAGCACCTCTGGCACAACGCAAACATGTAAATGGGGTCTGATGCCACCCTCTTGCCCCACATACTCCCTCCACGAAGCGTACCCACACCACCCCCTCTGCCTGTTTCATAAACCCAGCCCTGTAAAATGAGCACATACTTGCCAAGCTCGGCGGTGGATACACGCAGATCTCCGGAAAGGTCCGGGTGGCATGCTGGGTATGCAAATGAAATTCTCCTTCCCTTATTTTCACCTCACACCACCCTGCTGGCGAAGCAGTCCCTTGTTTCTAATCCAACTCTACTGTCGTTCTTCCTCTCCCTCGGTCTGTCTTGCTCATCATCTTCCTCTTTCAAAATCACACCATGAAGCAGATTCTGACAAAAGACATGCTTAATCAGGACAGCAGCTACAATTTTATCCTATTTAGGCTCTGGAGACAATAACATACGAAAAAAAAACTGCACTGGCCAAATGAACCAAATTACAGTATAGTCAATGATTTAAAAAAAAGTTCAAGAATATAGTTTAAAACATGGCAATAATTTTTATTCGAATTGTACTCTTTTTATTCATGTTTTGAAAAGCTTTTATGCCATTTTTCAAGAAAAATATTAAATGTATTTCATTTTCATTACACCATGAATAAGTAAATATACACATTTTAATCATTATTTTCAAATGTTAATTAACTAAACATAAGGTCCTGTTTTGTCTGTTTCTGCATGTTGCACTACATGGCTTTCATTTGGCAGACTTTTTTTTATTATAGAGATTGAAATATATATTACACATTTTATAACAAATATTACGATGCACACACATCACAGAATAAGTGTATTCAATTCATTATATTGATAAGCTAAATTACAGTATTTGAATAAATTAGAGCCAAATATGAGCATCACGTCATTGACACAATGGCGTTAGATTGATTATCAGTAGTCAAATTAAAACATTCCATGCAAGTCCATACTGACCTGACTTTCTCAACATTTCAAACCTGCAAGAGGTTTAGAGAGTCGCTGCGAGATTGCTGGTGACGCTCTCAGTTTGGCACGATTCGTCAAAGCCACTATGAGGGCAATGTATCGAATCCGACCTGACACTGAGAAAAACAGCATTTGGAAGCAATACAAACCTTTCCAGTGTGTTGAATGTGATATGACAGCCCAAGCTAAAATCCCATTGCCAGGATTCTATCTGGTCAACAGCTTTTTAAGCCACTTGAAGCTCAATGCATTAGCATGGTGGAAACGTGTTGACATGCCATGGATCTGCTCCGAAGCTAGAATGAAACAACACAGTTTAACAGTGACGGACGTCCATAGCAGCTGCATGTCTACAATGCATGATTGAAAAACATGTCACACACTACACAGAGGGTAAACCGTGCATTTTGACGGCGTAAGTGGACGGGGACATGCTGTGATCTGAAAGCTGCTCTTGAGAGCGTATACAAAGGCTGGCATACAAATTCACAGCTGACTCGCAGAGGTCAGAATCTAAAAGGGGCTTTTTTTATCAGTATGGGCAAGGTAAAGGACAGCTATACATATACAATGACAGCTTGCATTTTTTTAACATACAAAAATAATGTGCCATTTATTTTAAAGGGGACATTTTCAGCTTTCTTTAGTGTGTAATATTGCTGTTTCAGCATGAAAAATGTCTGCGAAGTTACAAAGCACAAAGTCCACTCCAAAAGGAGTTAATCTCTATATCAGTGTAGCCTTGTAGTCTTACGTTTTTGAACGTACAAGTTTTTTCTTCATTTAAATAATTCCCGCCCAAGGCATATGGATAAAAGGGGCGAGGCCTGGTTGAGTTACGTTAGTAGTGTTTTCAAACTTGCGGAACTATGGTAAGGGGTGTGACATTTCTGAAAAAAAAAAAAAAAAAAAAAAACACGATGCGGTTTACAAACATCACTTCATAAAAATACATTTGACAGATTGCTGATAAAAAAGCATATGCAGGTTGTATCTTAAAGATAAATAGTTCTAATATAAAAAAATAATAATAATAATAATAAAAAATAATAATAATAAGTATGACTTTAGTGTTCATGTTCGTTTTTGGACCACTGTATACTTACACACCATCAGCAATAGTTCACACCATAGATTTGTAGGGATCTTGTAAACACACAACCAGGAAACTAGGAGTATTTTCTCAGTTTCCCACATGCCCATTATATGAAAAGATTTCTGATCAGTGTCTGACCATGCCTGAATACACTGGGTGACCTGGAGGTGAGAACACCACTATGTCCCATCGCTGGCCCACTGAGCCATTCCTCTTCTCTAAAGGCCATTATCCATACCATTTTACAGCAACTGGACTCTTACTGCCATAAGGGAGAGAGCAGGGGAATTAGGGAAGAGAAGGTGTAGATGGGTTGAGTGTCATCCTATCTGCAGGGAGGATGTTTCATGGGGTCATTATAGAAATTACTGTCTCAGACCAAATTGGAGAAGAGCGATTCTCCAAATGAGTCTAAGACTAAGAGGTGTCATCTCTGCAACATAAAGGTATACATCCACAGGACGACAACACTGAAAAAGGATGTGACACATGCTGTGTGATCTGTGCTCTCTTACAACACTAAAGGTGACATTGATACTCTCAATCAATGGAGGATCCCATAGGTGATGCCAAACCGCTACTCTATCGCTCATCCGGCCAGCAACTGCAGACCTGTGAAAGTGCAAAGTAAAATGCAACCATATGATATAATATATAACCCGATTCTGTATAAACAGCAAACACAATTTACCTGAATATTAGTATTTTTTTTAACCTTCTGGCAAATAGTTAATTAATAAATGATTATATACATTATTATTATTATTATAGCATAAATATCACTACATTTTGGTAGATTTATGCTTAGAATAAGAAAATTAATGGCAAATTAAGGGGTAATAAAAATATTATAAAACATTTTATATTACCATATACATTTTAAAATATATACTTCAATATTTTTTGGGTGAAAAAAAACAACAACTTATGTATGTTTTTTAGGGATTTTTTTTTTTCTGTCATCCTTTGGCTAGCGTTACATTATATGACCAACTCTCCTATTCACGTGCAGATCTTAAAGTGACAGCAGCACCTAATTCTGTCTGTCAGAAAAGTTAATCAAAGAACAAAGGTAACAGAAAATTACTAACTGCTCTTGCATAGAGAACTTTTGTAGCTTTAAGAAGGATTAATCTATATTTAACTTATAATTTATGCAGTGCAGACTGTTTGATAACATTATTCAATCTCTGTATATTTCCAGGTAAATATGACAATTATTATGGGTATATGTGAGGATTGTTTTAAGTTCACTGAAGCCTAATAAATGTAAAAAAACAAAACAAAACAAAACAAAAAAAAAAGATAGCTTTCAATTACACTGTAATGTTGAATGGCTATAATTAATGTTTAAAAAGGTTCTAATTTTTATCAAGACATTAGTTGCTGTATTAGTATCAGTGATACTGGCCTTCATTCATAAAAAAGATGCCATTAAACAAGTATTTAAAATATTCTGTCTTATGTTGTCTCTACAATTTGGAGATTAACTGTGGAATTATTACATTATAAAATATATTTAAAAAGTGTTTTTAATTGTGATTAATCGCGATTAATCCGAAAAAATCTGATTAATCTAGTTTTTTTTTTATCGGTTGAAAGCACTATTTTTTTTATTATCAAAAATCTTTTTTTTTTTTAAAGATGTTTAGATATATTTCCTTTGAAACAAGACAGAATATTGTATTGATTGTTTAACTATTATTTGAATTATTTTATTGTATGATTTTTAGGGGATCTCATCTCATTTAGGTCATGACCACTGCACTTAATACTTTCTTCAAAGAATCAGAACTATACAAGCAGATGATCTCAAAAGTGTGGTACCATTCAATACAACCAAAGAGGATCTGTCAGTCACATATTTAAAGACAATGGATCAGATGGGCAGCAGCTGTTAGACCACTTAAATTGGTCTTAGGCTAGAACGTAGGACACAGCATTTACAAATACAAGAAATATAACAAAAGACCCAGACTCACTCTATCACTGTCAGGGCAGAATGCAAGAAAGGCACTTTTAGATGCCCCGCAAGAGTGTGTGTATGTACGAGTCTGAGCGAGTGTGTGCTCGGCCACTGCAGACGGCTGCATCAATGAGCTTTTCTGTGCCCTCTTAAGATAATGAAAATAACACAGGGCACAAAGAAATAAATAAATATATCTGACCATCTTGGAACAGAGTCCCACATTGCAGGTGGAAAGATTAATGCCCGAGTACAGTCCATGCACAAATGTCTGTGTATCAATGGCTTTTCAATTCACTTATGCTTTATAACGGGCAAGGTCAAAAAGCAATTTGTGCAACACAAGAAATAAATGAAATAAAACAGCAGCAAATTAAATAACAAGAACAAAGCTAGGCCTGCAGATAAATTGTGGAGGTTACAGACAGGAGAGACGTTAAAGAAAATGTGAAAACTAACATAAAAACTGATTAAGTTGTTTTCCTTTTTAACTAATTATTATAAATAATTATGACACTATTATCAACACTGTTGTGTCAGAAAGGCTTGTTTGTTGAATGCGTTCCAAATTCAGTTTTAATTGTATTGAATCGCATTAGTGTTAATTTACTTTTGCCCTTGAATAAAGTATATTGTCCAACATTTTAATTAAGGTTAATTCATCTTCTGGAACAACGAAAAAAAAATGCTGTTATTCTGTCTTTTTAAAAAAAAAAATTTATCTAGTTTTACAGTCTAGACAGGAACAATACCATTTTAATCTTTTCAAACCCTGCACTGACTTCAGTCCGATATAATTCTGTATAACATTTTTACTTCATTATACACTGCTGTCCAAAAGTATATTTTCGAAAGATTTTATTTTATGCTCACCAAGGCTGCATTTATTATAAAAAATAAATAAATAATTACAATTCAAAATAATGGTTATCTATTTTAATATATTTTAAAATGCAATTTATTCCTCTGATGTTAAAGCTGAATCTTCAGCATCATTATGTCACGGGAAGTCAAAAGGTGAAGCGAGGATTCAAGTGCAGAAAAGGAAACTTTAATGAATAACAACAAAACAGACCAAGAAACCAAAACTCCCTCGTGGGGGAAAAACAAGGCAGGCAAACACTCAAACATAACACAGGGGGAAACAGAGACAACGATCCACACAGACTGCAAACAAGAGGGAACTAATAAAGGGAAACTAATCAGGGGGAACAGGTGGGAGAACTCAAACAATAATCAGATAACAAGTAGGGCGGGGCTAACAATGACACAAGCACATGGCACAACATAACAGACACCCAAGTGCAGAACAAGACAGGACAGACATGTGACATAACCCCCTCCTAAAGGAGTGGCTTCCAGACACTCCACTAGAACGGGGGGGACAGACCAGGGCGGGACGGAGGGACAGGCCAGGGCGGGACGGGAGGGACAGAACAGGGCGGGACTGGAGGAACCGACCAGGGCGGGACGGGAGGAACAGACCAGGGCGGGACGGGAGGGACAGACCAGGGCGGGACGGGAGGGACAGAACAGGGCGGGACGGGAGAAACCGACCAGGGCGGGACGGGAGGAACAGACCAGGGCGGGACGGGAGGGACAGAACAGGGCGGGACGGAAGAGACGAACAGTCCATCAGGCGGCCAGGGTGGAGCAGACTGTCCATCGGGCGGCCAGGGCGGAGACTTTCCCTCGGGTGGCCAGTGCGGAGACTTTCCCTCGGGCGGCCAGGGCGGAGAAGACCCCTCGGGCGGCCACGGCGGTGAAGACCCCTCGGGCGGCCACGGCGGTGAAGACCCCTCGGGCGGCCACGGCGGTGAAGACCCCTCGGGCGGCCACGGCGGTGAAGACCCCTCGGGCGGCCACGGCGGTGAAGACCCCTCGGGCGGCCACGGCGGTGAAGACCCCTCGGGCGGCCACGGCGGTGAAGACCCCTCGTGCGGCCAGGGCGGTGAAGACCCCTCGGGCGGCCACGGCGGTGAAGACCCCTCGGGCGGCCAGGGCGGTGAAGACCCCTCGGGCGGCCAGGGCGGTGAAGACCCCTCGGGCGGCCACGGCGGTGAAGACCCCTCGTGCGGCCAGGGCGGTGAAGACCCCTCGGGCGGCCACGGCGGTGAAGACCCCTCGGGCGGCCACGGCGGTGAAGACCCCTCGGGCGGCCACGGCGGTGAAGACCCCTCGGGCGGCCAAGGCGGTGAAGACCCCTCGGGCGGCCAGGGCGCAGGAACTGGAACAAACACCACCGGCTCAGGCACTGGGACTGGCACCACCGGCTCAGGCCCTGGAATAGGCACCACTGGCTCAGGCCCTGGAATAGGCACCACCGACTCAGGAACAGACATAGACACTGGAACAGACCCTGGAACAGACCCTGGAACAGACCCTGGAACAGACACTGGAACAGACACTGGAACAGACACTGGAACAGACACTGGAACAGACACTGGAACAGACACTGGAACAGACACTGGAACAGACACTGGAACAGACACTGGAACAGACACTGGAACAGACACTGGAACAGACACTGGAACAGACACTGGAACAGACACTGGCTCCTGTTCAGGAACAGACACTGGCTCCGGCTCAGGGGCAGACCCGGGCTCCGGCTCAGGAGCAGACACGGGCTCCGGCTCAGGAGCAGACACGGGCTCCGGCTCAGGGACCGACACGGGCTCCGGCTCAGGGACCGACACGGGCTCCGGCTCAGGGACCGACACGGGCTCCGGCTCAGGGACAGACACGGGCTCCGGCTCAGGGACAGACACGGGCTCCGGCTCAGGGACAGACACGGGCTCCGGCTCAGGGACAGACACGGGCTCCGGCTCAGGGACAGACACGGGCTCCGGCTCAGGGACAGACACGGGCTCCGGCTCAGGGACAGACACGGGCTCCGGCTCAGGGACAGACACGGGCTCCGGCTCAGGGACAGACACGGGCTCCGGCTCAGGGACAGACACGGGCTCCGGCTCAGGGACAGACACGGGCTCCGGCTCAGGGACAGACACGGGCTCCGGCTCAGGGACAGACACGGGCTCCGGCTCAGGGACAGACACGGGCTCCGGCTCAGGGACAGACACGGGCTCCGGCTCAGGGACAGACACGGGCTCCGGCTCAGGGACAGACACGGGCTCCGGCTCAGGGACAGACACGGGCTCCGGCTCAGGGACAGACACGGGCTCCGGCTCAGGGACAGACACTGGCTCCGGCTCAGGAACAGGAACAGACATCACCGGCTCAGGAACAGACACCACCGGCTCAGGAACAGACACCACCGGCTCAAGTGTGTGTGTAGCCCACACACACCACATGGCTGTGGCCATAATGGCCAGTGTCGCGGTCACTGAGGGCTCAGGCTCAGGAACAGACACGGGCTCCGACTCAGGGACAGACACGGGCTCCGGGACATACACTGGCTCTGGCTCAGGAACAGACACTGGCTCCGACTCAGGAACAGGAACAGACATCACCGGCTCAGGAACAGACACCACCGGCTCAGGAACAGACACCACCGGCTCAAGTGTGTGTGTAGCCCACACACACCACATGGCTGTGGCCATAATGGCCAGTGTCGCGGTCACTGAGGGCTCAGGAACAGACACCCCCGACTCAGACACAGGCTCGACGGCGGCCATCTTGTCCGAAGACCCAGTCTTGGTAGTGACCTTCTTGTCCGAAGACACAGGCTCGACAGGCGTAACGTGAACAGGTTCAGTGGTGGCCATCTTGTCCGAAGACACAGGCTTGGCAGACGTGACGGGAACACTCTCGGCGGCGGCCATCTTGTCCGAAGACACAGGCTCGGTAGGCGTAACGTGAACAGGTTCTGACTGGGCAGACGTGACGTGAACAGTATCTGGCTCCTCCGCAACGGAATCCTCCGGGATATTGGGGATGCCGGAGGTCTTCCTCCTCCTCCGCCGTCTTCGATGGTGAGGTGCAGGTTCAGGTCTGGATGGAGTTAATGGTGGATGGAGCTCTGGGCTGGGCAGCGGCGATGCATTCTCTGGGCTGGGCAGCGGCGATGCATTCTCTGGGCTGGGCAGCGGCGATGCATTCTCTGGGCTGGGCAGCGGCGATGCATTCTCTGGGCTGGGCAGCGGCGATGCATTCTCTGGGCTGGGCAGCGGCGATGCATTCTCTGGGCTGGGCAGCGGCGATGCATTCTCTGGGCTGGGCAGCGGCGATGCATTCTCTGGGCTGGGCAGCGGCGATGCATTCTCTGGGCTGGGCAGCGGCGACGCATTCTCTGGGCCGGGCAGCGGCGACGCATTCTCTGGGCCGGGCAGCGGCGACGCATTCTCTGGGCCGGGCAGCGGCGACGCATTCTCTGGGCCGGGCAGCGGCGACGCATTCTCTGGGCCGGGCAGCGGCGACGCATTCTCTGGGCCGGGCAGCGGCGACGCATTCTCTGGGCCGGGCAGCGGCGACGCATTCTCTGGGCCGGGCAGCGGCGACGCATTCTCTGGGCCGGGCAGCGGCGACGCATTCTCTGGGCCGGGCAGCGGCGACGCATTCTCTGGGCCGGGCAGCGGCGACGCATTCTCTGGGCCGGGCAGCGGCGACGCATTCTCTGGGCCGGGCAGCGGCGACGCATTCTCTGGGCCGGGCAGCGGCGATGCATTCTCTGGGCCGGGCAGCGGCGATGCATTCTCTGGGCCGGGCAGCGGCGATGCATTCTCTGGGCCGGGCAGCGGCGATGCATTCTCTGGGCCGGGCAGCGGCGATGCATTCTCTGGGCCGGGCAGCGGCGATGCATTCTCTGGGCTGGGCAGCGGGGATGCATTCTCTGGGCTGGGCAGCGGGGATGCAGGCGGGTCCGATGTATCCCACCGAGCACGATGGTGGAGATATTTAGTGAAACCCGGAAAGTCTAAAATTTCCAGCCCCTTCATCTCCCACTGAGGCAAGGGAACATCCAAACAAATATTTAATACGTCCTTAAGGACTATATCCCCAAGCCCGAGTCCCTCTGCTGCCGCGCTGAATCTCCGGGCGAAATCCTCCACCCTGGTCCCCTGCTGTCGGAGGGAAATCAAACCGCTGAGTCTCAAGATTTGCTCCAGGTGAGGGCAGGAATCCTTCTGCTGAATCCTCATACTTGGTGGATCGTTCTGTCACGGGAAGTCAAAAGGTGAAGCGAGGATTCAAGTGCAGAAAAGGAAACTTTAATGAATAACAACAAAACAGACCAAGAAACCAAAACTCCCTCGTGGGGGAAAAACAAGGCAGGCAAACACTCAAACATAACACAGGGGGAAACAGAGACAACGATCCACACAGACTGCAAACAAGAGGGAACTAATAAAGGGAAACTAATCAGGGGGAACAGGTGGGAGAACTCAAACAATAATCAGATAACAAGTAGGGCGGGGCTAACAATGACACAAGCACATGGCACAACATAACAGACACCCAAGTGCAGAACAAGACAGGACAGACATGTGACACATTACTCCAGATCCTTCAGAAATCATTCTAATATGCTGATTAGGTAGTCAAGAAATATTTGTGTTGCTTGATAAGTTTGTGGAAACCACGTTACATTGTTTTTTTTCAGGATTTTTTTTTTACAGAATCTCAAAAGAACAGCATTTATTTGAAATATAAATTATTGGAACAGTATAACTGTCTTTGATCAACTTAATGTATCCCTGCTGAATAAAAGCATTATCTTCTGAAAAAAGATAATAGAAACTCCAAACTTTTGAAAGTAGCGTACATTGTGGCGAAAAGTAACAATTAAAGGAGAACTCCGTCAATTTTAACATTGAGCTCATTTTTTTTGTACATTTGGAGTGCTGTCAATACAGAGAACAACGACAAAAATCGGTGTTGCCTACACCGAGTTATTCTATTTTTAAAATTTGCACCCTGTTGACTTCAATGGGACAAGTACTAAACCTGCTTTTAGCCTCTTAACATCCTTGATGTGTCATTACAAGTGCCCAGACATGTGAGTGATTCCTTCTGAGTGAACACGAGTGAATCTGACTGCAGTAGATGTGAAAGATATGTATAAAAATGATGTTATTTAAGCCAGCGCAAATACCTGTGTTTACATCCTGTTTTCGGTTGAAGTCCAAAGTAGCCGAGTTCACGCGCATAGGTTTAGTTACCTATGATCACACGCGTGAACTCCGCAATCGATTACTTTGGACTTCAACCGAAAACAGGATGTAAACACAGGTATTTGCGCTGGCTTAAATAACATAATTTTTATACATATCTTTCACATCTACTGCAGTCAGATTCACTCGTGTTCACTCTGAAGGAATCACTCACATTTTCTGTGCACTTGTAATGACACATCAAGGATGTTAAGAGGCTAAAAGCAGGTTTAGTACTTGCCCCATTGAAGTCAACAGGGTGCAAATTTTAAAAATAGAATAACTCGGTGTAGGCAACACCGATTTTTGTCGTTGTTCTCTGTATTGACTGCACTCCAAATGTACAAAAAAATGAGCTCAATGTTAAAATTGACCGGAGGACTCCTTTAAGTGAAATTTCAGCATTACAGCATCTGTGTATTGTGAACTGTGTGCATTAGTACACAATATCATAACATCCCATTCTAATATTCCCTTCATTCCTATGTCCATTCTTCCCTCCTCACTGTATCAACATGCTATAAATATCATGGCAAGTGAATTCAAGGGACATAAAACAGCCTGAAGCAAAACTCAGTGTGATGTGTTACATAAGCCTAGAAGAGGAAGTCAAGGATGATCCCGTTTCCTCCTCGAATCCAAGTAGGCTCAGTAGGGGGCAAAGGAGGAAGCAGCCAGAAAACGTTTAGGCGAAAGCGTTTCCTTCTCTAAAACTGCCTCTCAATCCTTTTTGGTTTGTGGCCTTTTCAAAATTAAAGAGGAAAATAAACTTGAGGGTGTAGCATTATTGGTCTGATCAAATTTACTTTTCTTACATACATACAAAATCATCAATCTGCCATCTGCAATCATTATCTTGGGGTAGTTTAGACAATCTACTAACAATAAGTAACTTTGCAACTACATGTTAACTTGTGCTACGCAATATTAAACCATGACTATATTTCTTGTCGAGATGAAAGCTGTCTCGCGGTATCAGTTTGTGGCAAAACCTAATGTACAAAAGTTGATTATTGTTTGTAGTATATGATTTTTTATTGTTGTTCAATAAAACCATATGATTACATGCTGTTGACACTTTATTTGAACCAATTATTATTGCCTTGTTATTATATATGTATTTTAAATCATTTTAAAGGCTAGTGTTCACTTATGTCTATTTTTATTATACTAAATAAAATATTATCAGATTACTCAATCAAAATAATTGACCGATTACCCAATTACCAAAATAATCGTTAGTAACAGCCCTAGATTAGTTAAAACGTT
>NW_028295968.1:0-24699 GCF_964197995.2 Scardinius erythrophthalmus
AGAAGAGTAATATTGCTTGACTTACTTTTGCCCAACTGAGCTTCACTCCTGTTTGTGAGGATGTCAATCAGAACAGAGCAAACAGTGCCAATCCTATTCTCTCCTGCCTCAAACAGAGCCTAAAACAACAACATAGCAAAGTCAGAGACAGTACCTACACTGTTTCAATTTATAATGCTTATTGCATATTGCAGATATTTACATAGTGCAAGTAAAGAATCTTTACCTTTGCATCACTCTTAGCCACTCCATCATCAATGTTACGGTCTTCACTTCTGGTAGCCTGAAGTTGTAAGATATTGATATAGTAATATATCATTACTAATACACAACATTATTTTCTTGTGCTGTTACAACAATTACACTGAACTATGTTTTGTACCTTGCAAAGGGCAACTAGGGTAGTCTCAAGATGTCCTTTAACTTCACATTTAATATCTTCCTCCAGCATCTCTCCATAGACTGTACAACAGAAAGAGGTTAGCAGCATAAACATACATCTGCTTGAGGAAAAACATGTTTTTATCTTTCTTGTTACCTTCTTTGAATGTATTCTTCAATGCTGTGATCTCCTTGTTTGATCTGGTCCCCAGAATTTCATTTAAGACAGCCTCATTTGTCCCGAGACCCTGATTATCAATACAATTTTAGTATTTAGATTTAAGTATTGGTATGTAGTACATTAAGTCTTTGAATAAAATCTACATTTTTAAATTAGATACATTTCAATAAGACTAGTAAGTTGTACCGTCATGGCTCTTTTCATTTCAAAAGCATCATACTCAGGCGGTGTCATCAGCAAAGCAAGGACCACCTCCTCAAAATCCGACTTCAGAGCTTTTTTCAGTGCATCTGCCAGAGGCTGAGGATTAATGATAAAACAAAAGCTATAAGCACAGAACAAAATTTCATCTGTGTTCCTCTAGCATGGATTTGACTTGGACATATACTGTAGATAAATGACTTGGCTCATTCATCTGCATTGTTTCATAAGTCAAGTTCAAGGGTTGATGGAAAACATAAATAAGTAACTGGATTCAAACAATTGCTGAATATTGAATTTAGTTGAATTTAGATTAATTGTATTCTTAGCTAAAAGATGTTGAAGGATGTGAATATGCTTACTTTTCCTGTACTCTGCTGATAAGCTGCTTTGATCTGTTGTCTTTGTGCATTGCTCCTCTTTGCTAGAACCTCCACAATGGTGGCTTCATCCACACCTTCATGAGAGGGAAAAAGGCCAAAATCACATCAGTTTATCATATTAAAAGCTGTTTATGATCATATTACAGAGTACTGGTGGATCTTGATATAATGCACATATAATAATAGGTATAATAATAATTGCACTTGATACCAAGTCTATAAATCACAGATACAGAAGAACAATAAAGCCAGATGCATAATAATACAAGTCCCAAGAGAGCTGTATATTGTGTAAAAGTATATTAGCATTCTTCCTGGTATGACATAATTGGTGGGGTGTGTCCTCCATTCATGCAACAATGCAAAAAATATGTAGGGTCTCATTCATTTGAATTTTTTACTTGATTTCTCTCAATACCTGCATCAGGAGCATGAGAACATGGTAAATTTGCATTTTGCAGTCAAATACTTTGTATTTAGCAGGATATCTCTACTTTACCTTTGGTCTCAATGGCTTTCTTTAATTTTGCAACATCATTCTGGGCATTGAAGTTTGGATCAGCCTTGACTGTTCCAAGGTATCCTGTCTCAACAGCAGGAGCAGCTTTAAAACCCTGAGATAAAACATAGCAACATGCAAGTACAAATAAGTAATGATGGGTTTCTTTTTAGGCAGATCTAGGTTAGTCATCACCTACAGGAAATGCTTTTACTTACTGTGTCATCATTAACTTGCTGGAATAATTTCTGGAAAAAGGCCATCTTGAGAGCTTTAAAGAAGCTATAAAGAACAAAGCAAATGCATAAGGATGAGCTTATGACCAGACATCGCAAACATTCCCTAGATATAGGTAAATCAAAATTCTCATATAAATTACATCAATCATCAATTGCTTAATTATAAACATTGCATAATTAAGTCATGTTGCACATTAATAATGATAATCTTTAGTAGAGGACATTCAGTTAAAAGCATTACAAAGACAACTCACTTGTTGCTCTGTGAAGTCTGTGAGAGCTGATCTGAAATGGGTAATTTTGAGAACAGAACCTGTATTTTTATTCCTTGTACACACCCACTGAAAAACTTTGGGCTGGGCAGAGGTGTTAGACCAGGTTGTTCTGGTTGTACCTGTCTGTAAGACTTGTGATAATCTATCATTTAATGGTTTGCTGTACTTTTCCAGTTGTAGTCTAAACCAGGGATGGGCAAACTCGGTCAAGGATGGCCACTGTCCTGCAGAGTTTGGCTCCATCCCCTGATAAAACTCACCTGCCTGTAATCCTGAAGACATTGATTAGCTGGTTCAGGTGTTTTTGATTAGGGTTGAAGCTAAACTCTGCAGGGACACTGGCCCTCCAGGACCGAGTTTGTCTATCCCTAAACCTAATCCAAAACACATAGGAAATGATGTTGTTCATTAGATGATGCTAGTTTATTAGTTTTATCAACTTGTGGAAATTTGTCTCTTTAATTATGACAGTAGACACACAGATAAGGTCAAGTAAGTGCTCCAGCCCTGAGTTCTCACATGGTAAAGAAACCAATATGTTCATCCTAGTGTAAAATACTGCCAGGATTTACAAAGTGATTTATTACAATAAAATATTAATAAGAGTTTAATTGTGATAAACTGTTGGATTACTACTGAGAAAATATCTAGGAATTGTATCTAGGAATATTATATTAAAAATTCATACTAACATTTACAGTGTGCACAATTGACATTTATTCCACATTTAAATGTAACACTTTTCATGAGCCAGCTATGGGGAGGATTAACTGGTGCTGACATACAGTAGACCATTTAATGAATGTTCACATAATCCAGTATGTAAGAGATGATTATTGAGTTCCACAGAGAGTCAGCAGAATCTTCTCATAATCTCCTCTTGTTTCCTTCTGTAAAACCAGAAAAAGGATTTAAATAGGACAGTTATTGTATTTAATAGGACAGCATGATGAAACAGGCAGTAATATACAATGAAAAAATAAATGTAGAAAGGGGCTTGATTGAATTAATTGGGAATAGATTCTGAAAAGTGACCATTTCTTTCCAGAACAGATGTGATTAAGAAAAAATTTGGTCTTATTTTTTTATTTATTTCATGTTGACTTTAAGCTAGTTGGTTAGAGCTTTTTAAAATTATGGAGACTTACCAGAATGTCCTCCTGAAGAGTTTTGCCATACATCCTCTTGTATTCTTGAATGATTTTCAGCAGGTCAATTTCTGAACGGCTCACAATGATTCTAGTCAGTGTGTCAGTGTTGGTTCCTAAACCCTAGAAATCCATAATTAGTTAAAGGGTCATGAAATGGAAAATCAAAATGTCCTTAATATTAATTTTTTTGTATTCCACCCTTCTGAAACACCAGGATTTGAAATCGGTACAATCATGACATTACGGTTTTCCTCTAGATGCCATACAGAAAGTTGTTCTGTCCTTGGTTGTGAACAAACTGCACTTCCAAAAACTGGACATAATGTAGCTACTCTTCCAAAAGAACAAAGTATTATGAATGCATGGATGAAGTTTATTTTCAACAAAGTGCCTGAGTGATTAAACAACAAAGTTCCCTTTCGTATAGTCAAACTTTGACGCCGCATCATGGAGTTTACGCTTTTGGGAGCGCCATAAGTGTATGAAGCACGTGTGACGAACACACCAATTTATTGGCTGACAACAGTCCATGGCGTCACAAGCGGAGCACCCGTAAGTCAAGGCAGTGGGCATTTACTTGTGTTTGAGATGTAACGCCCTTTGAAACTTACTGTTTTTAACAGAGAATGAAAATGAGGATGGAAAATACATTTCTTTACAAATATTTGAACTTTTTTGGCACAAAAAAACTTTGCTAACGTCATAAGCTAACCTAAAGAAACATTATATAAAGATCTGAAATGCATTTTTTGCCCCCTTTAAATTCATGTGAAAATACCTAAATAAAGAATGGCTGAGGATATCAAAAACATGTGTAGCATGTGCTAGTAATGGACGTGCTGGAATACGTTCCATACATTCCTTTGCAACTTTACCTTCATAGCCAGGTGGAGCTTTTCTGCAAACAAGGCAGGTTTGTTCCAAGCAGACTTCACTAAACATGAAAAATAAGAATGTTGTGAGGTTTGTTTGTAAGAGGCTGCTGTGTGTGCACAAACCGAATATGTGACATTGTACTGCTTGATTTAGTTTCTATTGTATCTTTGTACCTATCTTTGTGTGATAAAGTTTTGTGTGAAACTACTGTCTGGATCCACCCACAACATGCAGAGCTGGAAAAACAAGCTTCCTAAATAGTCTTTCGCCACTGAAGCATTTAACATGTCTAGAATCTCTTGCAAACACCCACACGTAAATACACACAACCTTAAATGTGCACTTGTTTCCTTACCCAGTGTCATCAGACATTCTTCAAGGTTTCCATGCAGCTCACTCTCAAGAACTTTGGCTAAACCCTTCTTGCTGTATTGGCCATAATACTGGAAAACTGCAAATACATTTTGAATAACAGTAATAGTGCCTAAAAAAAATAAAGTCATCTATCATAAGTGTTTCATATTCTTTTTTATAAGTGGTCTTCAACTTACTTTTGCACAGCTGAGATTCACTCCTGGATGTAAGGACATCAATCAGGACGGAGCAAACTGTGCCAATCCGATTCTCTCCTGCGTCAAACAGAGCCTGAGAAAACAATAAAGTGAGATGGGTAGAGCACATGCACACCAATATACTGGCACTTACATGACCTTACACACTGTCGGGATATTACAACCTATAATGCATACATCTACGTCCTATTTTACAATATGTGTTAACCTTGTTGTAAAGCCTGCTTGTGTGAACAACTTATGTTTTCCTGTCCACTGAACAAGAAAATCAACAAGGCAACAGAAAAGGTTATCTAGGTCAACTGAGAAATTTCAGCAAAGAGCTTGACCGTCAGGAATTCTGAGAAGGAGGACCCAGATGCAGAATAAGCAAGGGGTGTTATTTATTGACAACAATTAACTGCACAAGATAGGTGAGGTAGGAATACAGTCCAAACAATAGGGCAGGGCACACAACTGGAGAACAGGTAGGTCCAAGATGAGACAGCAAAGACGTGACGGCTAAAGATGGAGACAAGGCAGCGGCTCAGGAAATCAGAGGCTTGACGGTTGGTAATGAGACTGGATGTAGCACCAGACTAGCTGCCAGACCAGGAGAGTCAATGACCAGGGTGCAACAGGATGCGGGGCAGGAACCAACGCGAGACAAGACAAGACTGAACAGGCCAAGACAACAAGTAATAAAAGCAAAATAAAACTGATAATGAGAATACAGAAAAATAAAGAAAATAAATACTGTAATAATAGGATCTAGCAAAATAAATAAACAAAAGATCTAGGCTAGATATAAATAAATGAAACTTGCTAAAAGAATGTTAATTGTGTTTAAATATGCTAATGAGGCATAGTCTAATTAAATATGCACTAATTTGCATACATTTCCTGAACAAAAATCTGAACAATGGATGAAGTCAGGTTAAAAAATATTGTTTCATTTATTTGATATATTAGAGCCAAAGGTTATTACAGAGGGGATTTTGGATATCTCTATTTATCACTCCACAAATCAGAAAATACAGTCAACAGACAAAAATAATACAATTTTCACCATTTTTTTTGGAATAAAATGTTGTACAAAATCAGTAAAATTATATATGAACAAACCCCTATGTAAAAACCTTCATAATATAGATAAGAATAAAACGGTAAGGTTTGGTGTATGTAAGTGTTACTGAAGTGTAGATTTATGGCTCAATGTAGGAGGAAAAACTCATTTTGAGAAAACGTCCTTTAAAGATATATACTTTAATTGAAATCTACAGATGCAAATAGATAAAGTGCTCTAAAATGTACAGTTAAAAGTGTATTTTGGATGTTTTTTGTCCACTAGTCTGAAAAAACACTTTATGAGAAGCCCAAAATCTCAAAATTGACAGATGCGTAAAAAAAAATAAAAAAAAAACACTGCTTTTGCCTGTAGTTTCTCCCCTTAATAATCAAATCAAAAATAAGAGAAACCCAAAATAATACTTGGAAGAACTTGATCAAGATAAAGACCAGAACTTGACTAGACTTAATCAGGAACAAAGAAAAAAACTTTGCAGAGCACATGAGGAACAGGTGAACACAATTAGGCCAATGACCAGAGAAGGACTAAACAAGTGGGCGTATTAACGGGAAACAAGGAGGCGGGATGAGAGGAGTACATGGTCAACACAAACAGAGACAGAGCCATTTGCTCAAGCACAAGACAAACAAGGAAACATTAAACAAAGACAAAACAGACAAGATTGTCAGGACAGGTCAGGTCAGGGCAGGTCAGGGCAGGTCAGGAGGGGCTGATGACTCAAAAGGCAGCAGACAGGTCTAAAAAGAGAAACAGTCTTTTTGAAAAAGAGAAACAGGGTCCTCCTCTCTTCGGGACATTGTTGTCCTCCTCTCCTGAATATGTCACTGTTTCTCTTTTTAGACCTGTCTGCTGCCTTTTGAGTCATCAGACCCTCCTGCCCTGCCCTGACCTGACAATCTTGTCTGTTTTGTCTTTGTTTAATGTTTCTTTGTTTGTTTTGTAACAGCATTGTTCAGCTTGTATCTCACCCTCCACTCAGCACAGGTACAGCAGGGTTCAACAATGGTAATGGCAGCTAAGTCGGCCAAGAAATGACTGGTCGCATATGAAATATTTAAATCAGTTAAACCTCACTGCCCACATCTCAACAACTGCCAGTTCATGAAGATTCCCATTGTGTATTGGCATTGATGGTTACATGAACAATCAGAATCAATCAGCATCAAACTGCTAGAATTAAATTTTAGGGCTGTACCCGAGGTAAAGGCCACAGTCCCGGCTCCAGGACAAACTACTTGGGGGGGCTTTTACAATTCCTAGGTGGGCTTGCGTGAAAACTAAAAACTGACCGATGACAGCTGAATCTACTCAACATGTGCTGATAACGTATATAGGCCTAACCTTAATTTATTTTCTTAATATTTCTCTTGTGGCCCACCGTGAAAAAAATGAGAATTATTTCATGTTAAACACGTTGAGTGAAAAATGAGGACTAATATAAAATCTTCATCGCTGCGCGTCGGTTATGCAGTGATGCGCTATGATATTATTGCGGGGCTAATTAATTGTAATATTGATTTGATAATAAAAGTAGCCTAATAATAATAATTGTAGCAAACCTTATGTTTGATTGTGTATATGATGCATTAATTCTGGATGTGCTGGCGCTTGTTCTATGTGTGTGTGCAATGCATTTTCCCCTCGGGGCTTGTGTAGAAAGGCAATTAAGGTCATGCATTGCGTACTTGGGGTGTTGCGGTCTTCGGGTTTTCCTCTCACATGTGTGTGAGACGTTTAATAGCTTAAAGTAAAGAACAGCTCAGGCAGTTCTCGTTTATTGTTATCTTATTCATAAAGTGTTTAGGCGAACCCTGCACGAACGCTCAGTCACATAATCATCATTCAGATCACCGCAAGGGGGGGCTTGAGATCATCTTAGGGGGGCTAAGCCCCCCCAAGCCCCCCTTGACGCCGGGCCTGAAAGGCCACCCGACACCCCTCTAACTCGATCACTAGTGTCAACCACGCATGTATGAGCCTCTGTTTACCATATTTGATGTGCATAAGAAAATAGTCTTCAAAAACAAAACGTACTTTTCAAGCAAAATAAAATTGTAAGGAGTAAAAAGTACCTTTTCCCCTTCCAAAATGTAATGTAAAGTATTCAGTTGAGTATAGTGCAAATACCTCAAAATACTTAAGTACAGTAAACAAGAAAAATTAGTTTACACTACTTAAAAAGTAGTTTACACCCCTTCTTGTCCAAATGCACTTCACTTATCCATTAACTCTACCTAAGGCTTAATAAAGGCTATTATTTAACAGTAATAAATAACTATTCTGGTTTACTATCGAAAGTCAGTATTATAACACTGCTAAAATTATTGTCTCCTCTGTATCCATTGCTTTTGTTATCAAGAGATGCTTTGGATACGTGCTAAATGAATAAATCTAAATACATTAATAATCACCCTCTTTTTAAGTAGTTCCAGATGCTTTTTCACATTAATCTTGATTGGCAATAAAACAATCTGTAGAGTTCATAGCCTTAAACTGAACCAACCAGCTTCAAAATGAATCACAACACAACATTTGATATGAAGCAAAAAAAAATGTAAGTAAAAAACACAAAACATATTGTACATATTGTACACTGTGTAAAATTTAGGATTGATTATAAGGAGAAAATGCAATTATGCTACAATGTTTCAATCATATAGAATTCAATTGCCGAAGCACATACGATGTGAAAGCAACACATTTGCTAGTACCTGTAACTTGTAATTTTATGTTTTAATCACAGATGGCAATAGAGAGGCCAAAGTTCCGTAGTGCACTTTTTGAAATCTAAGTGTCAATATTAACTTCTTGTATAAAAGTAAAAAAAAAAAAAAAAAAAAAAAAACCCTATTTAAAATTAAAATATTACGAAGTAATATCACTCATAACTGTGTTGTGTTGTTTGATGTTGCCTAATTCAAATGACACTAACTTGTAGCCTCTTAAGAGGAATACACTATAGTGTATAGCAACAATGAATGAGATACTTCCAGATGCCTACCAACCAATCCAAATTCAGAACAGGTTACATGGAAATGATTTATACCCAGACAAATTAGCATATACAAATAAATCAGTTCATGTGATCAGAGTTGTTACAATGTTGCAGTGGAATCAGCCACAGTACCTTTGCATCACTCTTTGCAAGCCCATCATCAATTTTATAGTCTTCACTCCTGGTGGCCTGAAGTTATGAGATATTAATTTAGCACATATAACAGATTTAGCTTTCTTATCGTGTAACATAAATACATTAAACACTGTTATTTTTGTACCTTGCAAAGAGCAAGCAGGGCAGCTTCGAGATGTCCACTAAATTCACTTTTAACATCTTCCTCCAGCGTCTTTCCATAGACTATACAATAGAAAGAGGTTCACAGCTACATACACATCTGCATTCATAAAATACTTGCATGTATTTGGATCTGTGTTGTCACCTTCTTTGAAAGTATTTTTCATTGCTGTGATCTCCTTGTTTGATCTGGTCCCAAGAATTTCACTTAAGACAGCCTCGTTTGTCCCAAGACCCTGATTATCAGTTACATTTTAATAGAAACATATGCTTTTTAAAACATATGGAAATATTATGAGACAACATTTTTAAATAGTTTTACTTTTTTTTTTTTTTTTTTTACAGAATAAGAATTATTGAAGAAAAAAAATATAACATTGTACCTTCATGGCTCTATTTAGATTTAAGTATTGGTATGTAGTACATTAAGTCTTTGAATAAAATCTACATTTTTAAATTAGATATATTTCAATAAGACTAGTAAGTTGTACCGTCATGGCTCTTTTCATTTCAAAAGCATCATACTCAGGCGGTGTCATCAGCAAAGCAAGGACCACCTCCTCAAAATCCGACTTCAGAGCTTTTTTCAGTGCATCTGCCAGAGGCTGAATCATAAAAATAAAAGAAATATATATAAAAGTTATTTACATAAAACATTACAATTTTCTTTTACAGTCTAGACCAAGGTTAAGATCAAGGCACACAAAAGATATTTTGAATGTTAAATTGTATCCTGGGCCTTGTATTTTTATGCCCACTCTAAAAAATGATTGGTTGACTTTTTTTAAATGTAAAATTAAATTAAAAAAAAAAAAAAAAAATGAAATGAGAATAAAAATGCCTAGCCTTTAACATAAACTGCACAGTTTCCTGAAAACTTTAATTTAATAATTTGGCAAAGTCATGAGTCTGGTCTCTTTAGATTCCTTGGGTCATACAGAATACAATACTCAGTGTTCCAAGGTCAGACATACTGCCTGCCAGCCTATCTATTTATTTATTTATTTATTTGTAAAATGCTGTATTTCATGCACTGAAAAAAAAAAAGACCTAAGATTACCATAAAAGGTTGGTGCAAGTGCCACCTGCTGGTAAAATGTTGTAAATTTTATCTAAATTGGCTTATTACCTTTTAAACAACTGTTCTGGCACAATCATATATCATAAAAAAACTGGCACAGAACATGAATCGTGTTTAATGCAGTTTATGATGTGCTAAATTAAAGTTCATATTTCAATTAAAAATAACTGAGAACTATGAAAGGACAACCTCAGCATGTTACATATGCCTCCATCCATTCCTCCAATCTCACATTTACATGCCAGACCATCTTTACAGAAAAATAGGCCAAAGACAAATGTAAATGGAGGATGTGAAAATGCTTACTTTTCCTGTGCTCTGCTGATAAGCTGCTTTGACCTGTTGTCTTTGTGCATTGCTCCTCTTTGCTAGAACCTCCACAATGGTGGCTTCATCCACACCTTCATGAGAGGACAGACCAAAATCAAAAATGAGCAGCTTTGTCAATGCATTTGATCTTGGTGGACTAGATCTGCACACTGTTGGGCTGTTGATTATTGCTGCATGAATAGAGACGTGCAGGGATGACATCAAAACCCAGAAGACTAATTCACCACTGGTTCCCTTGAAATGGGGATTTATAAATAGTGATTTTTATTTTATTTGATTTTTTTATGAGTTTGTGAGTTTAAGGTCAGTGGTAAACAAAACTTGATGTAAATTACACACCCCTTATCGAAAACGTAACTTTTGAAGCTGTTATTGTTAATAGTCAAGAGTTTGGCATATTGTTGAATGATTAATGCTGCCGTTATATTTGAATGCCTATTTCTGTCATGAAACTCTAGATGATGGGTGCTGATGATATTTACAGTGTTAACTACTTGACACAAACTGATTGGTTCATGTCGCATCTTCAGCCAATCAGCTTGCTTGCTCAACAGTTAAATTGCTGGTTACCATAGCAGCTTGCTAAAGGTGAAAAAAAAAGTGAATAAAGAAGTTGTCTTTATCCGAGGGTTTTATTCCAATATTCCTACAGTTTTCTTAGGATTGAAACCCAGAGAACACCCAAAAGCAAATATTATATTATTTATATATATATATATAAAAAAAGAATAAAAAAAGACAAGAGCATTTTGGACTGTGAGTGTGTCTAGTTTTCATTGTAGAACAAATGTTCAAGTATGTTTACCACAGACCTTATTTTACTCATAAAATAATAATAAGAAAAATTAGTCGAATTAGTCTTCCTTTTGAAATCATCCCAGCACCACTCTACAGGCATACATAAATCCAGTAGCAGATCTAGACAGGTGGAGCTGAGGGAAGTGTGGGGGTTTCATTGGAACTCTGATAGCATGTTTCAGGACCAGCTTACAGCAAAAACCAAACCAGACTATTTAAATGTTGAGCAGACAAGCTCATTGGCTGCAGAATTAGAATAGGCTGTGCTAGTAAATGATGTGATTGATAGCAGATTGCATTAGCCTGCTCCATTAAGAGTTTCAAGACTGAATTCGATATTTAATCTGGTGTTGTTGTTTCTATTAAAAAACAAAACAAAACAACACAAACATTTCAATTAATTGGACATGGTCACTAAATGTTCTAAAAAAATCAAATTTAATTTGATTTTGAGTTGAATGCAACATTTTTCGTATAAAATAAGTGATACTTCACTTGACTGTATAGGTTATTTTTGTATCTGATTGTGTTGATATACACTAAGTAAACAAAAAATAGAGAAAAACATATTTTGTGAAAATGAAAGCGGAACACCAAAAACATATGAACATTCTGAATAATTATAGATTAATACAGAGTCATACAAAATAATTCCTTGGAACATAAACATTTATTTTTGTCATGCAGCCTGTTTTGTCCCAGTGCACATGAATTAGTGTCATGTAGCCATGTGGCTCTTTGCTTTTCAACTATGTATTTGTATGAATGCATTCTAAGAACGTTTTTCAGGTATTGCATGGGTGTGTCCTCCACACCTTTTCTAAAATAAACAACATAACACTTGAATACATATACATAAAATATATCTAGCTGAAAATGAACAATGTTTTTCATTCCTTTGTCGAAACACACATTCCTATAGCTGGTATCAGGGACATGAGATCATTGTACATGTTTAACGTTGAATTTATTATAATAATACACACACACACAAAAAAAGAAAATCTGTAGAAAACCAGAAAAGGTACATATAATTTTCTGCCAGGACATTATCCATTAAGTTCATGGACCTTTAACCCTAAAACACAATGCAATGTGTAATTCTAAATACACATAAAATCACCTGAGAAAAATCAAACCTTTAAAGCTGCAGTCCGTAACTTGTTTGGGTTAAAAATGATCCAAAATCAATTTTTGAGCAAATACATAGGCCTAACCAGCCAGTGTTCAAAACTATCTGCTTGCCTTAGCTCGATTCAAAATGGTAAGCTTTTAATAATGTTTTTAATTCCAGTGGTACTGGTGGATTTCCGCAGGAAATTCGAGCATGTCTTTTCGTCATTACGTCACATCTGTACACATAAAGAAGGAGTCTCGGCTAGTAGGCTATGTTGCGTGTGAGGATGTTGTAGGTGGAGATTTATAGCCTTTTCTCACAGCCCTTGATATAATTAAACTTATCAATTTGATGGCGGATCCAGAAAGGTTCAAACGACAATCACCAGTAACAACTGGAGATTCACCCTGGACTTCGGAGTGGCTACGGAAAAAAAGAGACTGCAACCGGGCCCATGTGAAACCAAGGATAAAAATCAGAAGGGCATTAAATGTAGTCACGCAATGCTGATGTTGTTAACATTAACAATTTGAGAACAAAGTATTTGCACGGTTTGATGTGATATGATAGTTAGATCATTAGATTTAATCAAATCGATTTACTGCAATGCTTTTTTCACCTTAGTTGGTCAGAACAGTTACTTACTTAGTTGTAACTTGTTCAGATGATATTTTGTTGGTCATACTACCAAAAAGTAGAATCTGTGATTGCGAATGACAGTATCCACACCGGCGCGGTGTCTCATCAATCACAAGTTCAGTATGGCGTACCACAAGGCTCAGTACTAGGACCTAATTATTGGACAAAAAACTTCCTCACGTAATAACCTAGAATACTGTCTAACACTTGATGACTGCTATGTTAAGTCTTTGTCGTCGGTTAGGAACCTGGGTGTGCTCTTTGATACCAATCTTTCATTTGAAAGTCACGTGTCTAGTATCTGTAAAACTGCATTTTTCCATCTTAAAAATATATCTAAATTACGTCATATGCTCTCATTGACAAATGCGGAACAATTAGTTCATGCTTTCATGACCTCAAGGCTAGATTATTGTAATGCCCTACTGGGTGGTTGCCCTGCACGCTTAATAAACAAACTACAGCTAGTTCAAAACGCAGCAGCTCGAGTTCTTACCAGAACCAGGAAGTATGACCATATTAGCCCAGTTCTGTCAAAACTGCATTGGCTCCCTATTAAACATTGCATCGATTTTAAAATATTGCTGATGACTTACAAAGCACTAAATGGTTTAGCTCCGCAGTACTTGAGCGAGCTCTTAACGCATTATAGTCCTTCACGTCTATTGCGATCTCAAAATTCCGACCAGTTGATAATACCTAGAATATCAAAATCGACTGCTGGCGGTAGATCCTTTTCCTATTTAGCACCAAAACTTTGGAACAATCTTCCTAACATTGTCCGGGAAGCAAACACACTCTGTCAGTTCAAAGCTAGATTAAAGACACATCTCTTTGACATAGCATTCACATAATACATTATAGACTTCTATAATTCAGTGTTAGGCTGCATAGATTAGGTCAGATGGAACCGGGAACACTTCCCATAAATCCTGATGTACTCGTTACATCATAGGAAGAATGGCATCTACGCTAATTTTAGTGTCTTTGTTTATCCCGAGGTCTTTCCGCAGCCTGCCGGATCCAGGCCGTATCCAGATCTGACAAAGGACCTTCGCCTGGACCCGATGACAACGCAGTGCTGAAGTGCCAACTAGTCTCTCCGTATGGAGGATCCCTTTCCCACTCTACAGATAAAGCGTTGTCGGGAAAACTCAATTTGCGTATCTACCCCGAATTGATAAAATAAAATAAAATTCTGAATCAAAACTATAAGGAAACACCAGTAATTTGTTTAGGCTTGGTTTGTAGGGAATAACAAACCTGCACACATATATTCAAACGCACATAACTACCAATTCTTAATGCGCATGTGAACGCCATCAGCGTTCCTCACAGGTTCGCGTTTAAAGTCTGTGTAGAGGGAATGGTGTATTCTTGGCGGCCCCTAATTTAATAACAAATGATCGTTGCGACGGAAGCGAATCAATCAAAACTAACTTTAGCTGGAAAATAACTTTATTAAAGAACCGCTATAAAGCCAAAACATTCTCTGTTACCTAAAATTATAGCCTACGTTTATCTCTTTAAAGCTGCTTTGAAACAATCTACATTGTTAAAAGCGCTATATAAATGAAGATGACTGACAGCCGCACATTCTCCTCAAAACATTGGATTCATCCGTGCTGTGCCGTGCCAAAACACAAACCACATAAAGTTGATAATTCCGTGAATAACTACAATTCCAGATTTCGAACAGAGATGGCGACAAAGAGGAAAAACTATGGACTGCAGCTTTAAGTAAACTTCCTTCAGAAAATTCCTGGTATTCAAATACCAACTTTGAGTGTATTTACCTTTGGTTTCAATGGCTGTCTTCAATTTTGCAGCATCATTTTCAGCATTAAAGTTTGGATCAGCCTTGACTGTTCCAAAGTATGCTGTCTCCATAGGAGCTCCTTTAGAACCCTGTGATAAAACATATAGCAAATGCTAAAATATCAGATCATGGACTAATTATTAATATAAGTAATGAAGTTGAGATGTATTTAATGTGTGTTGGCATACAAAACATTGATTATGTATATATTCTGAACTTACCTTGCTACTATCATCATTAGTAATTTTCTGGAGAAATTGTTTGAAGAATGCCATCCTTTAAAACCTTTGTACCTATAAGAAGCTAAAAAGAAATGCAAGGTTGCACTTGAACAGTTATAATATTTTTAAATCATTGATCCATTGTCAAATGTCTTCAAAGAGCTTTTTTAAGATAAGTTATTCAAAAGGACTGTTAAACACATTTACAATGATATCTCACCTGTTCCACTGTGAAGTGAGAGCTGGACTGAAATGGGTTATTTCAGGAACATAATCGTGCCTTTTATTCTTTTGGCTGCGTGGAGGAGTTAGACCAGGTTGTTCTGGTTGTACCTGTCTGTACTACTCTGTAGTCATTTAATATATTTGCTGCACTCACCTCAAACTGAATTTGTGGATTGTGTAAGATAAACTGACATGCAATACAAAGCCTAAACATAAAACATGTACATGAAACATTGTTCACTAGATTTTGCACAAGACTGTGCACATACTTTAGTTTATACTATTAGTTTTCATTTTCTTCTATTTTAATCATATTATTTGTTCACAATTATAGGAGCATAAGTGATAGTTCATCCAAAAATGAAAATTCTGTTAGCTTTTACTCACTCTAATGTTGTTCAAAACCCCCATAACTTATGTGGAAGGCAAATGGGAAAGAGCACAGTGAATATTCTTCAAAATTTCGGTTTGCACAAACCCTATATGGGATGACTTTTTATTTTTTGGGAGCTTGGGGGTCCCTAATAATATATCCATCATAAAATGTGAGACGCCACCACAAAGTCGTAATTACGAGTGGGAAGCAATGGCGGAAGCAAATAGTTTTCAATCACGATAAATGCATTTCTGAATGCTGACAGTACAATGTAGATTGTACGCATTGTGTGTATTGTTAATCAATAAGTGAGATAAAGTTTGCCAGAAAACACTACTCATTTAGCCAGTTTATGAGCTGATAGGCATGAGTGACCAAACTACAATTCCCATCATTCTCTGTGGCAGTATAATAATAATAATAAAAATAACAATAACAACAACAACAACAACAACAATAAAACATAAATGACACATATAATGTGCATTCTTTGAGTTTTCCGAACTTATAAAAACAAACGTCCCAAGAGAACTTGAATGCACCATATGGTCCTAACCCTATGATATTGCCTGAACAAAAGTAGTTTAACTGCACAGTGTTTCCCTAAGGCAACAAAAAAAAAAAAGTATATGAATAAAACCAAGTATATGAAAAAGTAAATGAATAAAACCAAAATAAATCTTTAAACAATCAAACATACTTCTTGATGCACATGCATATATTTTTTTTAATATAAAGTTATTTAAACTTAAACATGTTAAAAAGTTATATTTATCTTACTAATTGGTTGCACCGTGTATCATGTGACTGCGTCATTAAAGGACTGTGCCACCCCCAAACAAAAGGTCACACCCACTTCAGCCCCTCATTTCATTGAACATGTCAGGTGATATTATATATCAAAAAAAAAAAAAAAAAAAAAATATATATATATATATATATATATATATATATATATATATATATATATATATATATATATATATATATATATATATATATATATATATATATATATAAAGGGGCGGTGTGAGGTCCAAAAAGGTAGTTTGTTGCCTGAGGGCAACACCATGGCATAGAGGGTTAATTTTACAGTACAATCACTAATGTGTACTTACAGTGTACTTACCTAAGAAAGTGCAAGACTTGATTTTTCTGCTAAGACAAAAGCTGAGATGAAACCCCCTGCAATAAAGTAATAAAACACCCTGGAGAGAAGATCTCAAAGAAAGAGCACATGACATCGCCTTGATCGCCTTTGTCCATCTGAGACGTGTCTCTCTGTAGGCAAGGGCGTGGTTAGCCGGAACCCTCAACTTTCCACGACTTTCAATAAGAAAATTCAACTGCAGTAGCCACCGTTCAACCTGAAGAGGGCAGCACTCAGACGTTTTTACACCATATTTTGTAGAATTAAAACACTTGTAGAATTAAAAAAAAAATACTTGAATCAATGAACAGCATTAATAAAGCCCCAGTCTTACAGATCATTAACTAAAAAAAGTTGTTTTAGGGTTTAGTTACCCTTTAAATATCTCAGTGCGACTGGTAAAATTTCATTGCAATTGGTATTATGAGAAAGATTGATAACTTATGAGGATTCTTTTCTCCTTTTGGGTGTTGTCTCTTCATAATATCTGAGAATCCTCTCCTCTTCCCCTGAACCAGGTGTTTATGTAGTAAATATTTACAACCTTTTGTTCTGGTCTGGGTATTTAAGGGTAAGTGGCAGATTTGTTCTGGCATTGTGAACGAATAATTGAAAGTATGGGATACCCAGAATAATCAAAGATCTAAATTAAACCATAATCAAGGTTTATGGTTATATTCTAATAAGAAACACAATCTAAATTTGATAATCATTTGAAATTGGAGTCAGATTAAGCACAGAGCTAAAGTAAAATCGAAACTAAATTCTACAAATTAAGTGAAGAACGCTGAAAAGACATACACGCATTATACCTTCACCCACACCGTTGGATTCCGTCATTGGTCCGACGGGTGGCCTTTACAAAAGTACTGGGTTAGTATAGGTAACTACATGGGTTAAGGTTAGGTTTAGGGGTAGGTTCAGGGTTAGTACCTAGTTATTACCCAGTTATTGCAATTACTAATTAGAACATAGTATGTACAATGGGGAACAGGACTGAAAAAAAAAAGAGCTACAAAAATTTAAGTAAATGATGACAGAAGTTTCCTTTTTGGGTGATCTCTTTAAGATCAAGCAACTCCTGACCTGAGTTCTGTCAGACTACAGAGTCGTTTTACGTGACATAAAAAGCTTATGAGGTTTGAAAAAGAAAAGTTGTATAACTGGGTTCTGGGTTTGTATCACACATTCACACAAAATAAAAAAAATACAGAAACGTTCAGAACCAGTTTAAACGCTTTAATTCATTATTAGTCATTTATTTATCTTAGTGATCATAACCCAATCTTCATGAAGTGACACTAAAGTAAAGAAATGATTGAAATCTTCACAGATCTTCGAATTATTATAAAACACAACACAGAATAGATAACAAATGCATTGTAACTGTAGTTCAGTTTTTCAACAGGTATATAGTGGTATGATTTATAACATCTCACATACAGCAGCTCCAAAGAGTATTTACACACTTAAAACACAATTAAAAATGCATGGATGCAAAGCATTAGACAACAAAACATCAAAGCAAGCTATATTTTAAAAGAAAAAATATTAGAACACACTTTACAAGCTTTTTTGATGATAAAACAACCGATATCCTGTTCAAAATGAAGACAAAAAGTATTAGGACACTTTTGGATGTTCAATGTTAGTGGAATATGCTTAAAGTTAATATGATGAACAACACCTGATAAACTGACTTTATCTTTATAATCACTCAGTTGTTTAATAGTCACTGCAAAAAAATAACAAAAATAAATAAATGTCAGTAAACGTAGGGAAGAAGTTAGTTTTAAGAAAAGTTCTGGGATCAGTCTGAAGATGCTAATTGCATTCTAACATTTTTAGATGTGACTGAGTGTCCAAATTCCTTTTGGGGCCACTGTATGTATATGATGCGTGCAATTTACAAAGATATTAACCATTTAAACATTTCTGCAGACGTGTCCAAATAATGTAATAATTTTTAAATATTCTTTCTCTGGAGAAAACAACCGATGCTTACATTAATTGTAGAATGTGTAGACAGGGAGGGCACACAATAATGAATAGATCACACATTAGCGTCTAGGGGGTGGCCCTTGACCCCTGCCTGCCCCTGGTTGGCCAGGTAGAGGTCCAGGTCCCCTGGGGCCTGGTGCTCGAGTCACAGGCCCCCGGGCATTAGGATTGGCTGACGCGAGTGACACATCTTTCTGCAGACGCACGTCATTTCCTGCTGAGCCTGGTTTCACTTTTGGAGATTTTCCACCCTGGTCATGCTTTTTTTCTACGGCAGAAAGAAACAAATGGAATGAAGGGTGACATTGTTTCACTGAAAGGTTTACCGTATTTTTGGATAAAGCCTGTAATTCTGTTTAAAACTATTCAAATACATATGACTTACATAGAATTACGCTACCGTTAAAAAGTTTGGTGTCTGTAAGATTTTACAGCAAATGTTATCTGATAATATGGTACACTTTTTAAAAATAAAGGTTATTTATTGGCATTGATGGTTCCGTGAAGAACCTTTAACATTCATAGAACCTTTCCATTGCACAAAACAAAAGGTTCTTTATTACAGTAGAAAACAGCGTCAAGGTTCTGCCCGTCTTGTCTTTGTTCAATGTCTCTATGTTAATCTTATGCTTGAACATATGGCTGTGCCTTTGTTTATGTTGCTCATGTTCTCCCCTGGTCCTGCCTCTTTGTTTCTGTTACCACACCCTTTGTTTAGCTCCTGTCTAGTCCTCGCTTACCTGATTGTGCTCTCCTGTTCCTTGGCTGCGTTTAAGTCCAATTTTTTTATGCCCTTCCCTCGCTAACTTCCCTCCGTCTCATTCACTTGAATGTACACTATGCTTACGTTGCAGTGCCCATGTTTGACATGTTTAAATTGAATGCCCTAAGCCCTTGATCACCCAATCTGCTATGGAGCTGATTTATTATTTACAGTCACCCCCCATCCCCCTCCCCTCCTGGTGTTCTATGCACCATTCTATAGGCCTACATGTATGCTTGGGCTGTTTATAAACAAATATTAAATATGAATATATCTTTATGAACTGTTCACTGAAAGGTTCTTTGGGGAACCAGAATGTTATATTTTTCTTTCTATGGCATCACTGTGAAAACCTCCCTTTTGGAACCTTTTTTTTTTAAAGAGCACCAATTGCTTTTGTATGATTGTCAGTAACATAACATTCTATGCAATGCACACCTGCATGTTTCTCCGGATGGGCAGGAGAGCTTTTGGGAAGTAGATCCTCCAGGTCCTTCATCACCTGGTTAGTGCTGTCTTTGTTATTCCGTCTGTTCTTATCCTCATCTCTTGCCTAAAAATGAACGTTAGAAATGCACACTGGCTAGTTTTAAAGCACACTTTAATTTTTTTTTTTTTTTTTTTTTTTTTTTTTTACCAACTGGTGCCATCTAACAAATCTTAGCATGGATTGTTGTGTATCTCTGAACATAAACACTACTAACCATCTGCATTTTCTTTTTTAGCTCATTGTTGGCATTCTGGTAGGCCTGTGACACTGAATTCAGATAGTAAATGGCCAGACTGTAAGAAATAAAAAATACAAATATAAGGATTTTTTATTGTTTTATGTGATCATGGTTTTTAATAATTTCCTTACACCATGAGAAGTATTGCTGCTATAATGAGTCCAGGGTTTGCTAGGTAGCCTAAGATCGTCCCCATAAACGCAGGTAGATCCATATCAATGGTCTCCATAACGACGTCAATCATTTTTGCCTTCCCACTGTGGTAACAGGAAATGAAACAATGAGCATGAGCAAATTTGATAATAAAAATTCATTTGGGGTATTATGCATTTATGTGTTTGTGTGCATATGAGCTTATGTTTGTGTGTGGTGGGTGTCCTGGTAAAAATTTCAGACAAAATGTCCCCACAAAGACTGCAATACCCGAAGTCCTTTTTATCCTTAGGACATTTTATAGTCCCCATGAGGAAAACAGCTGATATATCATACAAAATGATGTTTTTTGAAAATGTAAAAATGCAGAAAGTTTTCTGAGATGGGTAGGTTTAGGATTGGGGATAAAATATGTTTTTTTACAGTATGAAAATCATTGACTTATGGAATGTCCCCATAAAACATGGAAACCAAACGTGTGTGTGTGTGTGTGTGTGTGTGTGTGTGTGTGTGTGTGTGTGTGTGTGTGTGTGTGTGTGTGTGTGTGTGTGTGTGCTTGTGTGTGTTTGTGTGTGTGTGTGTGTGTGTGTGTGTGTGTGTGTGTGAGTACATGTGTGTGAGTGCATGTGTATGTGTATGTGTGTGTGTGTGTGTGTGTGTGTGTGTGTGTGTGTGTGTGTGTGTGTGCATACCTGAAGGGTCCACAGTCAAAGGAGGGAGGCAAAGTCATGATGGTGTAAACCACAGGCAGGAGACTCAGAAAGAGAATGAGCAGTAACAGGCCCATGTAGAAGTTATTGGATTTAGAAGCTTTAAAGACCCTCTCGTGTGGGGCGTTACAGGCCATTACAGCCCAGCACTGGTAGTACATGGAGCTCAGGAGCCGCAGAACATTGATGCCCACCAGACCAGGAGCATAGAACGCCCCCATCCTGACAAACAACAGACAAATAAATTGATATCTACAGGTACAAAAGAGTTTGTGGCTAAATATTGTTTTGGAATATGTCCAATGTAGTAATTGAAATGTCTAAATTGTCTCAAAAAGATGAAAAGCTTCAAAGCATTTTAGAACCTAGTGTGCAGCCTACAGTCAACATCAGGGGTGTTCAATCCTGCTCCTGGAGGGCCACTGTCCTACAGAGATTAGCTCAAACTTGCCTCAACACACCTGCCTGTAAATTTAGTATGCCTAGTAAGACCTTGATTAGCTGGTTCTGGTGTTTCATTTGGAGCGGAAGCTGAACTCTGCAGGTGGCCCTCCAGGAGCAGGATTGAACACCCCTGGTTTATTATACACACCTGATTCATTTAGCTGTTTACAGGGACTAGATCTCAAAGAAACAGGTGTGATTTCTCAGGAAAACTTTTTGGTAACACTTTATTTTACAGTGTCCTTGTTAAAAATGTTACATGTACTTACTGTAGTAATAAGAGTAAATTATGCATAATTACATGCAACTAACCGTAAACCAAACACTAACCCTAATTATATGGTAAGTACATGTTGTTAATTAATATTACTCAGTACTTGAATGTATAGTTACACTGTAACAAGGAAACCATAAAGTGTAACCAACTTTTTATGCATTGTAATATCAGTCAGCCTCAATAACGGTATAACTACACAAGGCTGTGCACTAATCCAGAAGATTTTTATTTTATTTTTTTATTTGGGCCATTGCTTATATTTTTTTATGTTGTTATTGTGCTGTTTGTGCATTTGGTCCTACCAGATCATTCCTTGGTTAAATACCAATCCCAGCACATTGCCGCTTATATCAAATTCACCATAGGAAGGCTGAAAATGAAAAAGGCTGTTAGTTATCAAAACCTAAAATGGCAGTTTAGGTTGCTGGTCATGAACCTATATAACGGACTCACCCAGCCAGCCTCCAGATCCCAGCACCAGCAGTAGTTCAGGAAACGTACAATCAGCGCTCTCAGGAAGTCACCAATGAAGATGGTCAGATAAGTCACCTGTATATCTGATACGGTCAGCTTCACAAACTCCTAATGGTGGGGTGGGAATGGTTTGATGTACAAATATAAAGCCACAAGAAATGTGCAAACAAATGTTTAGATCAGAATATTTCATCAATTAATCACAATATACAGTAATTTATATATGATTTCTGCTGGAGGAATTAGATGGACACTTTACTAATCCCACTGCAGTTTCCCAGCAAGGGCCTCTGATGCCATCAGAAGGATCAAGAGGAGGTGGGGTGCCTGTGTAATTTGGGTTGTTGGCCGAGAAGTTGGCATAATAGTCCTTAACGAACCAAATGCTGGCATTTTTTATAGAATCCTCTTCTGCAAGCTTGAAGAAAGAAAAGGTTTTGTTCACTTAAAAATCACTGATTCCCAGCTAAAAACTGGAAATAAAAAGGGTTATCATCAGAAAACCTACTTTTGAATTGACCTCATCGAACAGAGCAAGCAAAAATGTGTAGAGGTTGCCAAGGAAGAGTGCAAATATACGTCCCAGCTGCCACTTGAGAGCGATACGTGGATGGTATTCTTCCAGCTCTGCGATAGTCTCAAAGAGCATCGGACCCACCAGTCCCAGCAGAGACATGATGATCTCCATCTGAGATACAAATGTTATTGTTATTACATCATCTACAGGGGTTGGACAATGAAACTTAAACACCTGGTTTTAAAAATGTATTGGTATCATGTAGGGCCTCCTTTTGTAGCCAATACACCATCAGTTCATCTTTGGAATGACAGATACAAGTCCTGCAGTGGTCAGAGGGATTTTGATCCATTCCTCTTCCAGAACAGTGGCCATGTCACTATGTGATGCTGGTGGAGAAAAACGTTTTCTGACTTGCTCCTCCAAAATACCCCAAAGTGGCTCAAAAATATTTAGATCTGGTGGCTGTGCAGTCCATGGGAGATATTCAACTTCACTTTCATGTTCATCAAATTATTGCCACAAGTCTTTCTGTGTGTATCACAAGTCTTGCTTGGTGCATTATCATGCTGATACATGGCACCAACTTCAGGGTACAATGTTTGAACCATTAAGTGCACATGGTCCTCCAGAATGGTTCGGTAGTCCTTGGCAGTGACGCACCTATCAAGCACAGTAGAGAATGCCATGATACTGCAGCCCAAACCATCAATGATCCACCCCGTGCTTCACTATGGGCAGCAACAGTCCGGGTGTTAAGCCTCTTTAGGACTTCTCCACACCGTAACTCTCACGGACTCACCAGAGACCAATACATGGTTCACATTGTCCACAGCCCAAGATTTGCACTGTTGGCACCATTAAAACTGACATTTGGAATTGGCACGAGTGACCAAAGGTTTGGCTATAGTAGCTCGACCATGAATATTGACTCTGTGGAGCTCCCGTCAAACAGTTTTGATGGAAACTGTCGAGGGTCGAGTCGAGGTGCACATTTAATTTGACAGTGAGTTGGGCAGCTGTGGTTTTATGTTTTTTTTGGATACAATCCGTGTTAGTATCTGGACATCCCTTTCAGACAGCTTCTTCTTGCTTCGACAGTTACTCCTGTTGGATGTGGTTCGTCCTACGTGGTGGTATGCCGACATTACCCTGGATACCATAGCTCTCCATACACCACAAAGACTTGCTTACCTGGTCACAGATGAGCCAGTGAGAAGCACGCCAACAATTTGTAGCTCTATGGGCCCTATCTTGCACCCAACGCAATTGACTTTGTACACTGACGCATGTATCATTCCTATTTTGCACCCGCGCACAGCAGACTTTTCCCTCCACAGACGCACGTCGGTAAACTAGGAAATGCATTTGCGCTCCCGGGGGCGGTTCAGCACAAAGAGGAGGCGTGTTCCGGCGCAAACGTTCCCTGATGCTATTTTGCAGGTTTAGAAAACAATTCTGCCACTGACCAGGAAAAACCTAGTCTAAAGTCAGTGGCGCATTGCGCATGTTATTCATATGCTATTTTAAGGGCACATGCTTGGCCATAATCAATGTAGCGTGTGCACAATGTGCATGCACTTTGCTTATCTCATCTACACACATACGCAGCAGTTTTCGTTTTTAGAAAACCATACATTATTACAAGGAAAAATATTAACACACGAGGGATATCATTGTTGTGTCCATGAAGATGTGAAAAAATACGCATAAATCTAGCTTACACATTTACCCAAATTTTTATACGCCTGTTTAAC
>NW_028295967.1:0-5000 GCF_964197995.2 Scardinius erythrophthalmus
TGTCATTTCGGCACCAGAGTCACTTTCTCCATGGGCTTTGGGCTTTATTCGTGCCCAGGAGAGGTGCGCCATGCCTGGGATGCACTTTTCAGGGAATCAACCCCCCCATCTTTTTTTTCCTGGAAGTTTCATGCTTTTCAGCGCTCCACCACGGCGGAGGTGGCGGTCAAATCTGACTCTGGCCCAGGACGGGCTGCCCTCCTGGGCCGGCCAGGGAGGTCTGAGAGCATGGAGGTTTGAACCCACTGCAAGTTTTTGGACTTTGTCATTTCGGCACCAGAGTCACTTTCTCCATGGGCTTTATTCGTGCCCAGGAAGGCTGCTCCACCCTCCTCCATACATGCCCGAAGGTCCGTTTTAGGACCGTCTTCGCTCCAGACTGAGCTCCAGGGGTGACGGTAAAATCTGACTCTGGCCCAGGACGGGCCGCCCTCCCTGGGCCGGCCAGGGAGGTCTGAGAGCATGGAGGTTTGAACCCACTGCAAGTTTTTGGACTTTGTCATTTCGGCACCAGAGTCACTTTCTCCATGGGCTTTGGGCTTTATTCGTGCCCAGGAGAGGTGCGCCATGCCTGGGATGCACTTTTCAGGGAATCAACCCCCCCATCTTTTTTTTCCTGGAAGTTTCATGCTTTTCAGCGCTCCACCACGGCGGAGGCTGAACTCACTCCCCAGCCAGAGCGCACCCTCCCTGGCTTGGGTCACTGCCTTGAAGGCCCTGGAGGTTTGAACCCACTGCAAGTTTTTGGACTTTGTCATTTCGGCACCAGAGTCACTTTCTCCATGGGCTTTGGGCTTTATTCGTGCCCAGGAAGGCTGCTCCACCCTCTCCATACATGCCCGAAGGTCCGTTTTAGGACCGTCTTCGCTCCAGACGGAGCTCCAGGGGTGGCGGTCAAATCTGACTCTGGCCCAGGACGGGCTGCCCTCCCTGGGCCGGCCAGGGAGGTCTGAGAGCATGGAGGTTTGAACCCACTGCAAGTTTTTTGGACTTTGTCATTTCGGCACCAGAGTCACTTTCTCCATGGGCTTTATTCGTGCCCAGGAAGGCTGCTCCACCCTCCTCCATACATGCCCGAAGGTCCGTATTAGGACCGTCTTCGCTCCAGACTGAGCTCCAGGGGTGACGGTAAAATCTGACTCTGGCCCAGGACGGGCCGCCCTCCCTGGGCCGGCCAGGGAGGTCTGAGAGCATGGAGGTTTGAACCCACTGCAAGTTTTTGGACTTTGTCATTTCGGCACCAGAGTCACTTCCCCCGTGGGCTTTGGGCTTTATTCGTGCCCAGGAGAGGTGCGCCATGCTGGATGCACTTTTCAGGGAATCAACCCCCCCCCCCCCCCCATCTCTTTTTTTTTTTTTTCCTGGAGGTTTCACGCTTTTCAGAGCTCCACCACGGCGGAGGCTGAACTCACTCCCCAGCCAGAGCGCACCCTCCCTGGCTTGGGTCACTGACTTGAAGGCCCTGGAGGTTTGAACCCACTGCAGGTTTTTGGACTTTGTCATTTCGGCACCAGAGACACTTTCTCCATGGGCTTTGGGCTTTATTCGTGCCCAGGAGAGGTGCGCCATGCCTGGGATGCACTTTTCAGGGAATCAACCCCCCCCATCTTTTTTTCCCCTGGAGGTTTCATGCTTTTCAGAGCTCCACCACGGCGGAGTTTGAACTCACTCCACAGCCAGAGCGCACCCTCCCTGGCAGGGCTTGGAATGGTCCTGGAGGCCCTCTCCCTCCAGGACTTCCAGAGCTCCACCGCGCTCGGCTCGATCTGGATATCATCCCCAGCCAGAGTGGCCCCTGTCTGGGCTTGGAACGGTCCTGCAGGCCCTCTCCCTCCAGGGACTTCCAGCGCGCGTGGCGTAAGCTGGAGTTTATACCCACCCAGAGCGGACTCTGAGCGGGGCTCACCACGGTCTGATGAGGGGGGGTTCACCTTCACCGCACTCCCCTCCTCCGTACAGGCCCGAAGGTCCGTTTTAGGACCGACTTAGCTCCAGGCGGAGCTCCAGGCTGTAGGCCCACCGACCTGTCTGTGCCCGGGACGGAGGCACCCTCCCCTGGGCTGGCCAGGGAGGTCATGAGGGCATGGGGCCCTGAACCCACCTCACGTTTATGGACTTTGTCATATTTTTTCCCCAAAATATCCACAGCTCCACCACAACGGTGGAGATTGAACTCACTCTCCCAGCCAGAGTGCACCCTCCCCTGGGCTAGGGTCACTGCCTTGAAAGGTGTCCTGGTGCTCAAGATTCCCAGTGATCCATCCTAGGGCCTTCCGCGGCCGCCCTCCCCAGCCAGAGTGGGCCCCCCGGCTGGGCTTGGACTGGTCCTGGAGGCCCTCTCCCTCCAGGACTTCCAGAGCTCCGGGCGCCCAGCTCGCTCTGTTTTCCGTCCCCAGCCACAGTGGGCCCCCGGCTGGGCTTGGACTGGTCCTGGAGGCCCTCTCCCTCCAGGACTTCCAGAGCTCCGGGCGCCCAGCTCGCTCTGTTTCCCGTCCCCAGCCAGAGTGGGCCCCCGGCTGGGCTTGGGACTGGTCCTGGAGGCCCTCTCCCTCCAGGACTTCCAGAGCTCCGGGCGCCCAGCTCGCTCTGTTTTCCGTCCCCAGACAGAGTCACTCAGATTGGGACCGGGGGGGGGGTGTCCCACCACCACCACTCTCCTCTCCCATACAGGCCCGAAGGTCCGTTTTAGGACCGTCTCGGCTCCAGCTAGAGCCCCAGGGGTGGCGGGGGCTGAGCTGCGTCTGACCGGGGTCAAAACACCCTCCCTGGGTTGGCCGAAGAGCTCCCGGGTGCCTGGAGCTCAGAGTGCACTGCAACATTTGGGACTTAGGTTTTGGGGAGCGAGGATCGGCTCCAGGACCCCCCAGAGCCGGCCGCCGGACTCCCCGGGAGAAGCGGTCACCCCGTTTCTCCCAGACCCCAAATGCTCCCTTGCAGGACACCCCTTTGCACCAGCAGGCCCACCAGGACCGCGGGGCTAGGCGCTCCAAGCCGGGTATGGAGCGCTCTGGTCGGGCCTGGTTGCCCACCTTAGAGCGCACGCAGTTTTGATGGACGGTAACCCACTGCAAACGGATTCAAACGGCCGTAACTCGGCCGAGGTGGGTCCTATCGACGCCAATTTTTTATCGTTTGTAGAACGGGACGAGACCTTTCCAAAGAGCCCGGCCACGGCCTCGGGGGCCCCCCGGGGGCCCGAGATACAGCGCCGCGAAGGCGAAAAACGCAAATATCTCGGCGAAAACTCAACGGATCCGGCGGGCACCGGGCTCTTCGGAAGCGTCTGGTCGAGACGAAAAGAACGGTACCGGTTTGGTCCGTTTTGGTGGAGTTTTCGCGGAGATATGAGCCGAAAACCACCGGGCGCGCTCCAAAAGGCGGGGCCGATGACATCACGGCCAATGGGAGGAAAAACGCCCGTATCTCGGCGACGCGAAGACCCAGAGAGCTCAAATTCGGGTGAGGTGGTCCCAGGGGGGCCCTTGCTCGAAGGGGAGAGTGGCGGGCCCCGGGGACGCCCCCTGCCGGATCGCCGCTCGCGGGGGGCCCCCCGACTTTGAACGGTTATATCTCCGGGGCCACGGCGAGTTTCAGCTCGTGGGTGGGCTCATTCGAAAGGCCCCGTGCAGCCCTACGATCGGCTGGTGGTTTGGGGAAGATTGAGCGAGGGGCTCCCGAGATACGAGCCGAAAAAGCTGCGCCTTTGACCGGCCGTAGCTCCCCGACCCCGGGGCCCTCGGGGACGGGGGTGGGCCGTTGGATAGGTCCCCTCGAGACCTACGATCGACCCGGGTTTGAGATTTTTTCGCAGGGCGCTTTTCGAGATGTTCGCGAAGTTTTCCCTCATTCGCTCAGTTCTCCGCTCAGCCGCTACCTTAAGAGAGTCCCGGTTAGTCCCGCCCGCTCCCTGACCGTGTCCCCAGAACGACGAACCTTCCTCGGCGTGCCACCAGAGCCCCTGGGGCCCGACCCACTGCGGGTTTTGGACTCGGGAGCAGAGAAGGGGCCCGGACTTTGAACGGCCGTGACTCGGGGAAGGTGGGTCCTATCGACGCCAAACTCGGGTCAGAGTAGGGTCTCGGCGGGCCCCTTCCAAGGAGCCCGACCCCGAGCTCCGGGGCCCCCGGGTCCCGGAGAAACGGGGGCCCGACAGGACGGCGCGCGCGTCGGAAGGAAGGCCCCCAGGGGCTCGGGGGAGGCGGGGTTCCGAGAGATGCCCGAGGGACCCCCCGACACCCGAAAGGGCGAGGCGCTGGGACCTCCCCTTCCCGAGATACGGGCCGTTTTGTCCAAAAGTCCCTTGCGCGTAACCGGGCCTATCTCGGGAACCGAAGTCCCAGCGGCTCGAGACGGCGGGTGCTGGGGGCCCCGAGGGCACCCTACTCCTCCCGCCGTCCCGAGCTCCGGGGACCTTCCGGTCCCGAGATACGGCCACTTCCTGTCCAGCTTTGACCGGGCGTATCTCCGAGAGTAAGCCGAGTTGGGGCTCCATACTCCGGGCGTGGGGGGAGCACCGTAGGGCCCCCCCCACCCCTGGTGTACGGAGCCCCAACTCGGCTCGGCGGCCGAGATACGGTCACTTCCTGTCCAGCTTTGACCGGGCGTATCTCCGAGAGTAAGCCGAGTTGGGGCTCCATACTCCGGGCGTGGGGGAGCACCGTAGGCCCCCCCCACCCCTGGTGTATGGAGCCCCAACTCGGATCGGTTCCAGAGATATACCCGCTTGAAGTTTCAACTTTGACCGGACGTAACTCGAAAAGTAAGCCGAGTTGGGGCTCCATACTCTGGGCGTGGGGGGTGCTCGAGGAGACCCCCAGCGACCAGAGTATGGAGCCCCAACTCGGATCGGTTCCAGAGATATACCCGCTTGAAGTTTCAACTTTGACCGGACGTAACTCGACAAGTAAGCCGAGTTGGGGCTCCATACTCTGGGCGTGGGGGGACCCCCAGGGACCCCCTTGTGCCCAGAGTTTGGAGCCCCAACTCGGCTTCATCACTGA
>NW_028295967.1:12500-24692 GCF_964197995.2 Scardinius erythrophthalmus
AAACCACCCAATCGGTAGTAGCGACGGGCGGTGTGTACAAAGGGCAGGGACTTAATCAACGCGAGCTTATGACCCGCGCTTACTGGGAATTCCTCGTTGATGGGAAACAGTTTCAATCCCCAGTCCCGATCACGAGCGGGGTTCAGCGGGTTACCCGCGCCTCTCGGCGCAGGGTAGGCACACGCTGATCCGCCCATTGTGGCGCGCGTGCAGCCCCGGACATCTAAGGGCATCACAGACCTGTTATTGCTCCATCTCGCGTGGCTGAACGCCACTTGTCCCTCTAAGAAGTTGGACGCCGACCGCTCGGGGCCGCGTAACTAGTTAGCATGCCGGAGTCTCGTTCGTTATCGGAATGAACCAGACAAATCGCTCCACCAACTAAGAACGGCCATGCACCACCACCCACAGAATCGAGAAAGAGCTATCAATCTGTCAATCCTTTCCGTGTCCGGGCCGGGTGAGCTTTCCCGTGTTGAGTCAAATTAAGCCGCAGGCTCCACTCCTGGTGGTGCCCTTCCGTCAATTCCTTTAAGTTTCAGCTTTGCAACCATACTCCCCCCGGAACCCAAAGACTCGTGGTTTCCCGCACGCTGCCCGGCGGGTCATGGGAATAACGCCGCCGGATCGCGGGTCGGCATCGTTTACGGTCGGAACTACGACGGTATCTGATCGTCTTCGAACCTCCGACTTTCGTTCTTGATTAATGAAAACATTCTTGGCAAATGCTTTCGCTCTCGTCCGTCTTGCGCCGGTCCAAGAATTTCACCTCTAGCGGCGCAATACGAATGCCCCCGGCCGTCCCTCTCAATCATGGCCCCGGGTTCCAGAAACCCACAAAATAGAACCGGAGTCCTATTCCATTATTCCTAGCTGCGGTATTCAGCGGCGACGGGCGGCCTGCTTTGAACACTCTAATTTTTTAAGTAAACGCTTCGGGCCCCGAGGACCGGACACCCAGTTAAGGGCATCCGGGGGGGCGCCGTGAGGCAGGGGTCCGGGACAGGCGTGGCTCGCCTCGCGGCGGACCGCCGGCCCGCTCCCGAGATCCAACTACGAGCTTTTTAACTGCAGCAACTTTAGTATACGCTATTGGAGCTGGAATTACCGCGGCTGCTGGCACCAGACTTGCCCTCCAATGGGTCCTCGCCCATGGGTTTAGGATACGCTCATTCCAATTACAGGGCCTCGAAAGAGACCTGTATTGTTATTTTTCGTCACTACCTCTCCGTGTCGGAAATGGGTAATTTGCGCGCCTGCTGCCTTCCTTGGATGTGGTAGCCGTTTTCTCAGGCTCCCTCTCCGGAATCGAACCCTGATTCCCCGTTACCCGTGGTCACCATGGTAGGCGCCGAATGTACCATCGAAAGTTGATAGGGCAGACATTCGAATGAGTCGTCGCCGCCGCGGAGGGCGCGCGATCGGCCCGAGGTTATCTAGAGTCACCAAAGCGGCCGGGGCGGCCGAAGCCGACCCCGGATGGGTTTTGGATCTGATAAATGCACGCGTCCCCGACCCCCGGGGGGAGCCGGGTCGGCGCTCGTTTGCATGTATTAGCTCTGGAATTGCCACAGTTATCCAAGTAGCGGGTGGAGCGATCAAAGGAACCATAACTGATTTAATGAGCCATTCGCAGTTTCACTGTACCGACCGTGTGCACTTAGACCTGCATGGCTTAATCTTTGAGACAAGCATATGCTACTGGCAGGATCAACCAGGTAAGCGCCCTTGGAAGGAGAACCGCGACAACGCCGGGCTTCCTACACACGGGTCTCGCTCCGCTCGGGCCGGGGGGGGCTCGAGGACGGCGCGGCCGCTCATAGGGGGGGGGCGCGTGCGGAACCCTCCTCCGCGGGGGCAGAGGGGGTGGGTGGCCGCTGGGTCGAGGCCGTAACCGGGGAAGGGTGCTTTTCGAGCGGGGAGGCGCGGGGCGAAGGTCGGCTCTAAGACTGGAGGGGGTTTGCGTCCCCCACCGTCCGAACCTTCCCACGCGCCCACGTCCTCCGCCGCCGTGGCGGACATTCGTTTCAGACGGGCCATCTGAGTCTCCCGAGGTCGACGCGGCCTGCTTTCCCCGGAGGGAGGCCGCGTCTAGAGTCGACGCGCAAGTCGGGGAGGAGCAAGCTGCCCATAGCGGTCTCTCGACCGGGCAGGGGCCGTCCCCAGGCGCGTCCGAAGTTCCAATCGACCAGGCAACCCCTAAGTGACGGCCCGGAGGAGGGGGTGCGCTCCTCCGGGCCCCAGGCAACCCGGAGGCGCCTGTTCTACGGAAGTCCGTTACCTTGTCCGAGCGGGGCGGTTGTCCCCTTCTCGACAAAACCCCGAAGGTCCGTTTTAGGACCGTCTTTGCTCCGACGTGAGCTCCATCGCACCGCCGGATTCGGCCGCGCCCGAGTCTGAGGCGCCCTCCCTGGGTGCCGGCCAGGGAGGCGGGTCCCCGTGGGGATCTCGTTGGAATGCACATTTCTGGACTCTGTCCGTTTTTTTTTTTTTTTTCGGAGGTGGACTTTCCTCCAGGGAAGCCAGGATGTAGGAACCGAACCGAGGGAACCCGGAGGCACCCGTTTTTCTTCCTCTCACCTTGTCCGAGCGGAGCGTTTTGTCCCCTCCTCGACAAAACCCCCAAGGTCCGTTTTAGGACCGTCTTTGCTCCGACGGGAGCTCCGTCACGGCGGACGGATTCGATCGTGCCCGACACCGAGGCGCCCTCCCTGGTCGCCAGCCAGGGAGACGCGTTTTTGTGGGAATCTGGCTGGACCCCATCGTTTCGGACTCTGTCCGTTTTTCGGAGGTGGACTTTTTCCTCCAGGGCGCCTTCGGCGCCGCTCACCGCCCCAGACAAGGCATCCTCCCCAGGATGTAGCGAACCGAACCGAGGGGACCCGGAGGCACCCGTTTGTTTGTTTGTTTGTTTGTTTGTTTCTTTCTTTCTTTCTTTCTTCTTTCTTTCTTTCTTTCTTTCTTTCTTTCTTTCTTTCTTTCCCCTCTCACCTTGTCCGAGCGGAGCGTGTGTCCCCTTCTTCTCCTCGACAACACCCCCAAGGTCCGTTTCAGGACCGTCTTTGCTCCGACGGGAGCTCCGTCACGGCGGACGGATTCGCTCGTGCCCGACACCGAGGCGCCCTCCCTGGTCACCAGCCAGAGGAGTCGAGTGTTCGTGGGAATCTGGTTGAACCGCAGCGTGTGGGACTCTGTCCGTATCTTTGCTCCACCGCCCTTTCTCCAGGGTGTCTCAAGCCCCTGGATTCGTTTCGCCATTTACCCAAGACCGACCGTTCGACAAGCATATGGTTGATTTACCTCGGGGATCGACCGAGGGGAGCACCCGGACGAGCGAGCGAGCGAGCGAGCGAACCGCCACGCGCTGGCTTCCTACACGCGGGTCTCGCTCCGCTCGGGCCTGGGGCTCGAGGCGGCACGGCCGCTCATAGGGCGCGCGTGAGGAACCCTCCGTCTGGGTGGAAGGAGGGGCCTCTGGATCGAGGCCGTAACCGGGAAGGGTGCTTTCAAAGCGAGGGAGGCGCAGGGCGAAGTTGGGCTCCAAGACGTGCTGGCGGGGTGGGGGCCCCCAAGGAAAACCCCACCAACCGTCCAAGCCTCCCGACGCACCCGCGTGGCCGCCCCTGCTGCGGACATCCGTTTTTCCAGACGGGCCAGCTGAGTCTCCCGAGGTTCGAGGCGGCCTGCTTTCCCCGGGGGGAGGCCGCGTCTAGAGTCGACGCGCAAATCGGGGAGGAGCAAGCTGCCCATAGCGGTCTCTCGACCGGGCAGGGGCCGTCCCCTGGCGCGTCCGAAGCTCCAATCGACCAGGCACCCCCCGTGACGTGACGGCCCGAAGGAGAGGGTGCGCTCCTCCGGGCCCCGGGCAACCCGGAGGCGCCCGTTTTCCGTTACCTTGTCACCGGTGTCTTTCACCCCTAGATCGCCCGGGACAGCACACGTTGAACCGGTATGCACGCCCCTGGCACCGAGGGGGGGGGGGGGGGTCTGGGTGTCCAAACCAGACCCGCGTTTACTGTAAGTCTCTCGCCCGCAACCAAGTGCAACTTCTCTGGGCTGAGTCAGGACGTTTCCCTACCCGGTCTGACCACCGTGGCTCTCTGTTCAGTGTCCGTTGTCCCCCTCCTCCTCGAGACCCCGAAGGTCCGTTTTAGGACCGACTCAGCCCCAGGCGGGGCTCCGGTAGGCGCGCGCCGAACTGTCTGTGACCGGGACGAGGCACCCTCCCCGGGCTGGCCAGGGAGGTCTGAGAGCACGGAGCTCTGAACCCGCCTCACGTTTACGGACTTGGTCGTTTCTTCACATTTTGACTCAATGGGGGGGTCGTTTGAGCACGATTCGTTTCCCAGGGAGGCTGCACCCTGCCTGGGAAGGGCTTTTCGGAAAACCGGCCTGTCATTTCCTGGAGGTTTCGTACTGCCAGAGACCAAAGTCTCTTCTCTTCCCCAGCCAGAGAGCCCCCTGCCTGGGCTGGCCGGCCGACTCTCTCCTGGAGGCCCTCTCCAACTACAGGACTTCCAGAGATCTGTAATCTGGACTTTATACCCGACCAGGGCAACTCTGAGTGGGACTCACGACGGTCTGATGAGGGCGGTCGGGTGTGTGCCTCCAACCTGCTCTTTCCCTCCTCCACAAAGGCCCGAAGGTCCGTTTTAGGACCGACTCAGCCCCAGGCGGAGCTCCGGTAGGCGCGCGCCGAACTGTCTGTGACCGGGACCGAGGCACCCTCCACGGGCTGGCCAGGGAGGTCTGAGAGCACGGAGCTCTGAACCCGCCTCACGTTTACGGACTTGGTCGTTTCTTCACATTTTGACTCAATGGGGGGGGGGGGGTCGTTTGAGCACGATTCGTTTCCCAGGGAGGCTGCACCCTGCCTGGGAAGAGCTTTTCGGAAAACCGGCCTGTCATTTCCTGGAGGTTTCGTACTGCCAGAGACCAAAGTCTCTTCTCTTCCCCAGCCAGAGAGCCCCCTGCCTGGGCTGGCCGGCCGACTCTCTCCTGGAGGCCCTCTCCAACTACAGGACTTCCAGAGATCTGTAATCTGGACTTTATACCCGACCAGGGCAACTCTGAGTGGGACTCACGACGGTCTGATGAGGGCCGCACTCCCTCCTCCATATAGGCCCGAAGGTCTGTTTCATGACCGTCTTTGCTCCAGACGGAGCTCCGGGGGTGGCGGGGAAATCTGAACTCTGACCCAGGACGGGCCACCCTCCCTGGGCCGGCCAGGGAGGTCTGAGAGCACGGAGCTTTGTGTCCACCGCAACATTTTTGGACTTTGTCATTTCGGCACCAGAGTCACTTTCCCCGTGGGCTTTGGGCTTTATTCGTGCCCAGGAGAGGTGCGCCATGCCTGGGATGCACTTTTCAGGGAATCAACCCCCCCATCTTTTTTTTCCTGGAGGTTTCATGCTTTTCAGCGCTCCACCACGGCGGAGGCTGAACTCACTCCCCAGCCAGAGCGCACCCTCCCTGGCTTGGGTCACTGCCTTGAAGGCCCTGGAGGTTTGAACCCACTGCAAGTTTTTGGACTTTGTCATTTCGGCACCAGAGTCACTTTCTCCATGGGCTTTGGGCTTTATTCGTGCCCAGGAAGGCTGCTCCACCCTCCTCCATACATGCCCGAAGGTCCGTTTTAGGACCGTCTTCGCTCCAGACGGAGCTCCAGGGGTGGCGGTCAAATCTGACTCTGGCCCAGGACGGGCTGCCCTCCCTGGGGCCGGCCAGGGAGGTCTGAGAGCATGGAGGTTTGAACCCACTGCAAGTTTTTGGACTTTGTCATTTCGGCACCAGAGTCACTTTCTCCATGGGCTTTATTCGTGCCCAGGAAGGCTGCTCCACCCTCCTCCATACATGCCCGAAGGTCCGTTTTAGGACCGTCTTCGCTCCAGACTGAGCTCCAGGGGTGACGGTAAAAATCTGACTCTGGCCCAGGACGGGCCGCCCTCCCTGGGCCGGCCAGGGAGGTCTGAGAGCATGGAGGTTTGAACCCACTGCAAGTTTTTGGACTTTGTCATTTCGGCACCAGAGTCACTTTCTCCATGGGCTTTGGGCTTTATTCGTGCCCAGGAGAGGTGCGCCATGCCTGGGATGCACTTTTCAGGGAATCAACCCCCCCATCTTTTTTTTCCTGGAAGTTTCATGCTTTTTCAGCGCTCCACCACGGCGGAGGCTGAACTCACTCCCCAGCCAGAGCGCACCCTCCCTGGCTTGGGTCACTGCCTTGAAGGCCCTGGAGGTTTGAACCCACTGCAAGTTTTTGGACTTTGTCATTTCGGCACCAGAGTCACTTTCTCCATGGGCTTTGGGCTTTATTCGTGCCCAGGAAGGCTGCTCCACCCTCCTCCATACATGCCCGAAGGTCCGTTTTAGGACCGTCTTCGCTCCAGACGGAGCTCCAGGGGTGGCGGTCAAATCTGACTCTGGCCCAGGACGGGCTGCCCCTCCCTGGGCCGGCCAGGGAGGTCTGAGAGCATGGAGGTTTGAACCCACTGCAAGTTTTTGGACTTTGTCATTTCGGCACCAGAGTCACTTTCTCCATGGGCTTTATTCGTGCCCAGGAAGGCTGCTCCACCCTCCTCCATACATGCCCGAAGGTCCGTATTAAGGACCGTCTTCGCTCCAGACTGAGCTCCAGGGGTGACGGTAAAATCTGACTCTGGCCCAGGACGGGCCGCCCTCCCTGGGCCGGCCAGGGAGGTCTGAGAGCATGGAGGTTTGAACCCACTGCAAGTTTTTGGACTTTGTCATTTCGGCACCAGGAGTCACTTCCCCCGTGGGCTTTGGGCTTTATTCGTGCCCAGGAGAGGTGCGCCATGCCTGGGATGCACTTTTCAGGGAATCAACCCCCCCCCCCCCCCCCATCTCTTTTTTTTTTTTTCCTGGAGGTTTCACGCTTTTCAGAGCTCCACCACGGCGGAGGCTGAACTCACTCCCCCAGCCAGAGCGCACCCTCCCTGGCTTGGGTCACTGACTTGAAGGCCCTGGAGGTTTGAACCCACTGCAGGTTTTTGGACTTTGTCATTTCGGCACCAGAGACACTTTCTCCATGGGCTTTGGGCTTTATTCGTGCCCAGGAGAGGTGCGCCATGCCTGGGATGCACTTTTCAGGGAATCAACCCCCCCATCTTTTTTTCCCCTGGAGGTTTCATGCTTTTCAGAGCTCCACCACGGCGGAGTTTGAACTCACTCCACAGCCAGAGCGCACCCTCCCTGGCAGGGCTTGGAATGGTCCTGGAGGCCCTCTCCCTCCAGGACTTCCAGAGCTCCACCGCGCTCGGCTCGATCTGGATATCATCCCCAGCCAGAGTGGCCCCTGTCTGGGCTTGGAAACGGTCCTGCAGGCCCTCTCCCTCCAGGACTTCCAGCGCGCGTGGCGTAAGCTGGAGTTTATACCCACCCAGAGCGGACTCTGAGCGGGGCTCACCACGGTCTGATGAGGGGGGTTCACCTTCACCGCACTCCCCTCCTCCGTACAGGCCCCGAAGGTCCGTTTTAGGACCGACTTAGCTCCAGGCGGAGCTCCAGGCTGTAGGCCCACCGACCTGTCTGTGCCCGGGACGGAGGCACCTCCCTGGGCTGGCCAGGGAGGTCTGAGGGCATGGGTGCCCTGAACCCACCTCACGTTTATGGACTTTGTCATATTTTTTCCCCAAAATATCCACAGCTCCACCACAACGGTGGAGATTGAACTCACTCTCCCCAGCCAGAGTGCACCCTCCCTGGGCTAGGGTCACTGCCTTGAAAGGTGTCCTGGTGCTCAAGATTCCCAGTGATCCATCCTAGGGCCTTCCGCGGCCGCCCTCCCCAGCCAGAGTGGGCCCCCCGGCTGGGCTTGGACTGGTCCTGGAGGCCCTCTCCCTCCAGGACTTCCAGAGCTCCGGGCGCCCAGCTCGCTCTGTTTTCCGTCCCCAGCCACAGTGGGCCCCCGGCTGGGCTTGGACTGGTCCTGGAGGCCCTCTCCCTCCAGGACTTCCAGAGCTCCGGGCGCCCAGCTCGCTCTGTTTCCCGTCCCCAGCCAGAGTGGGCCCCCGGCTGGGCTTGGACTGGTCCTGGAGGCCCTCTCCCTCCAGGACTTCCAGAGCTCCGGGCGCCCAGCTCGCTCTGTTTTCCGTCCCCAGACAGAGTCACTCAGATTGGGACCGGGGGGGGGGTGTCCCACCACCACCACTCTCCTCTCCCATACAGGCCCGAAGGTCCGTTTTAGGACCGTCTCGGCTCCAGCTAGAGCCCCAGGGTGGCGGGGCTGAGCTGCGTCTGACCGGGGTCAAAACACCCTCCCTGGGTTGGCCGAAGAGCTCCCGGGTGCCTGGAGCTCAGAGTGCACTGCAACATTTGGGACTTAGGTTTTGGGGAGCGAGGATCGGCTCCAGGACCCCCCAGAGCCGGCCGCCGGACTCCCCGGGAGAAGCGGTCACCCCGTTTCTCCCAGACCCCAAATGCTCCCTTGCAGGACACCCTTTGCACCAGCAGGCCCACCAGGACCGCGGGGCTAGGCGCTCCAAGCCGGGTATGGAGCGCTCTGGTCGGGCCTGGTTGCCCACCTTAGAGCGCACGCAGTTTTGATGGACGGTAACCCACTGCAAACGGATTCAAACGGCCGTAACTCGGCCGAGGTGGGTCCTATCGACGCCAATTTTTTATCGTTTGTAGAACGGGACGAGACCTTTCCAAAGAGCCCGGCCACGGCCTCGGGGGCCCCCGGGGGCCCGAGATACAGCGCCGCGGAAGGCGAAAAACGCAAATATCTCGGCGAAAACTCAACGGATCCGGCGGGCACCGGGCTCTTCGGAAGCGTCTGGTCGAGACGAAAAGAACGGTACCGGTTTGGTCCGTTTTGGTGGAGTTTTCGCGGAGATATGAGCCGAAAACCACCGGGCGCGCTCCAAAAAGGCGGGGCCGATGACATCACGGCCAATGGGAGGAAAAACGCCCGTATCTCGGCGACGCGAAGACCCAGAGAGCTCAAATTCGGGTGAGGTGGTCCCAGGGGGGCCCTTGCTCGAAGGGGAGAGTGGCGGGCCCCGGGGACGCCCCCTGCCGGATCGCCGCTCGCGGGGGGCCCCCCGACTTTGAACGGTTATATCTCCGGGGCCACGGCGAGTTTCAGCTCGTGGGTGGGCTCATTCGAAAGGCCCCGTGCAGCCCTACGATCGGCTGGTGGTTTGGGGAAGATTGAGCGAGGGGCTCCCGAGATACGAGCCGAAAAAGCTGCGCCTTTGACCGGCCGTAGCTCCCCGACCCCGGGGCCCTCGGGGACGGGGGTGGGCCCGTTGGATAGGTCCCCTCGAGACCTACGATCGACCCGGGTTTGAGATTTTTCGCAGGGCGCTTTTCGAGATGTTCGCGAAGTTTTCCCTCATTCGCTCAGTTCTCCGCTCAGCCGCTACCTTAAGAGAGTCCCGGTTAGTCCCGCCCCGCTCCCTGACCGTGTCCCCAGAACGACGAACCTTCCTCGGCGTGCCACCAGAGCCCCTGGGGCCCGACCCACTGCGGGTTTTGGACTCGGGAGCAGAGAAGGGGCCCGGACTTTGAACGGCCGTGACTCGGGGAAGGTGGGTCCTATCGACGCCAAACTCGGGTCAGAGTAGGGTCTCGGCGGGCCCCTTCCAAGGAGCCCGACCCCGAGCTCCGGGGCCCCCGGGTCCCGGAGAAACGGGGCCCGACAGGACGGCGCGCGCGTCGGAAGGAAAGGCCCCAGGGGCTCGGGGAGGCGGGGTCCGAGAGATGCCCGAGGGACCCCCCGACACCCGAAAGGGCGAGGCGCTGGGACCTCCCCTTCCCGAGATACGGGCCGTTTTGTCCAAAAGTCCCTTGCGCGTAACCGGGCCTATCTCGGGAACCGAAGGTCCCAGCGGCTCGAGACGGCGGGTGCTGGGGGGCCCCGAGGGCACCCTACTCCTCCCGCCGTCCCGAGCTCCGGGGACCTTCCGGTCCCGAGATACGGCCACTTCCTGTCCAGCTTTGACCGGGCGTATCTCCGAGAGTAAGCCGAGTTGGGGCTCCATACTCCGGGCGTGGGGGGAGCACCGTAGGGCCCCCCCCACCCCTGGTGTACGGAGCCCCAACTCGGCTCGGCGGCCGAGATACGGTCACTTCCTGTCCAGCTTTGACCGGGCGTATCTCCGAGAGTAAGCCGAGTTGGGGCTCCATACTCCGGGCGTGGGGGGAGCACCGTAGGGCCCCCCCCACCCCTGGTGTATGGAGCCCCAACTCGGATCGGTTCCAGAGATATACCCGCTTGAAGTTTCAACTTTGACCGGACGTAACTCGAAAAGTAAGCCGAGTTGGGGCTCCATACTCTGGGCGTGGGGGGTGCTCGAGGAGACCCCCCAGCGACCAGAGTATGGAGCCCCAACTCGGATCGGTTCCAGAGATATACCCGCTTGAAGTTTCAACTTTGACCGGACGTAACTCGACAAGTAAGCCGAGTTGGGGCTCCATACTCTGGGCGTGGGGGGACCCCCAGGGGACCCCCTTGTGCCCAGAGTTTGGAGCCCCAACTCGGCTTCATCACTGAGATCTCTACCTTAAGAGAGTCAAAGTTACTCCCGCATCTCCGAAAGTAAGCCGAGTTGGAGCTCCATACTCCGGGCCTGGGGGGAGTACCATAGGGCCCCCCCACCCCTGGTGTATGGAGCCCCAACTCGGCATGGTCCCAGATATATACCCGCTTGAAGTTTCAACTTTGACCGGAGGTAACTCGAAAAATAAGCCGAGTTGGGGCTCCATACTCTGGGCGTGGGGGGACCCCCAGGGAACCCCCATGTGCCCAGAGTATGGGGCCCCAACTCGGCATGGTCCCAGAGATATACCTGCTTGAAGTTTCAACTTTGACCGGACGTAACTCGAAAAATAAGCCGAGTTGGGGCTCCATGCTCTGGGCGTGGGGGTACCCCGAGGGGACCCCCATGTGCCCAGAGTATGGGGCCCCAACTCGGCATGGTCCCAGAGATACACCCGCTTGAAGTTTCAACTTTGACCGGGTGTCACTCTCAAAAAAAAAAAAAAAAAAGCAGAGTTGGGGCTCTGTACTCTGGGCGTGGGGGGACCCGAGGGGACCCCCATGTGCCCAGAGTATGGAGCCCCAACTCGGATTGGTTCCAGAGATATACCCGCTTGAAGTTTCAACTTTGACCGGACGTAACTCGAAAAGTAAGCCGAGTTGGGGCTCCATACTCTGGGCGTGGGGGGTGCTCGAGGAGACCCCCCAGTGACCAGAGTATGGAGCCCCAACTCGGATCGGTTCCAGAGATATACCCGCTTGAAGTTTCAACTTTGACCGGACGTAACTCGAAAAATAAGCCGAGTTGGGGCTCCATGCTCTGGGCGTGGGGGTACCCCGAGGGGACCCCCATGTGCCCAGAGTATGGGGCCCCAACTCGGCATGGTCCCAGAGATACACCCGCTTGAAGTTTCAACTTTGACCGGGTGTCACTCTCAAAAAAAAAAAAAAAAGCAGAGTTGGGGCTCTGTACTCTGGGCGTGGGGGGACCCCGAGGGGACCCCCATGTGCCCAGAGTATGGAGCCCCAACTCGGATTGGTTCCAGAGATATACCCGCTATATACACACACACACACACACACACACACACACACACACACACACACACACACACACACACACACACACACACACACACACACACACACACACACTCTGCTTCACCCTACCTAACCCTACCCACCTCACCCGGGCACCGGCCGAACCCGGGGGTCCCACACTTAAGCCCGGGCATTACTGTCCCAGCCCACCCGGGCCTCAAGAGAACCGGGCCACTGGTAACCCAAAATCGACTTAGGCTATGGGTGGCTGGCTTGAGGAGAGTTCCAGGGTGGAGGAGGGACCCACCCGGCTCTCCTGCCCGACACGGAGAACCAGAGCTCCGGGCAGGGACCCCCACCTCGGTCCACCCCCTCTGCCCGACTCGGAGAACCAGAGCTCCGGGCAGGGACCCCCACCTCGGTCCACCCCCTCTGCCCGACTCGGAGAACCAGAGCTCCGGGCAGGGACCCCCACCTCGGTCCACCCCTCTGCCCGACTCGGAGAACCAGAGCTCCGGGCAGGGGACCCCCCACCTCGGTCCACCCCTCTGCCCGACTCGGAGAACCAGAGCTACCCCACAGCCCAGGCCTCTACCCTCACCCGGGCACCGGCCGAACCCGGGGGTCCCCACACTTAAGCCCGGGCA
>NW_028295966.1:0-2500 GCF_964197995.2 Scardinius erythrophthalmus
CAGGCCCGAAGGTCCGTTTTAGGACCGACTTAGCTCCAGGCGGAGCTCCAGGCTGTAGGCCCACCGACCTGTCTGTGCCCGGGACGGAGGCACCCTCCCTGGGCTGGCCAGGGAGGTCTGAGGGCATGGGGCCCTGAACCCACCTCACGTTTATGGACTTTGTCATATTTTTTTCCCCAAAATATCCACAGCTCCACCACAACGGTGGAGATTGAACTCACTCTCCCCAGCCAGAGTGCACCCTCCCTGGGCTAGGGTCACTGCCTTGAAAGGTGTCCTGGTGCTCAAGATTCCCAGTGATCCATCCTAGGGCCTTCCGCGGCCGCCCTCCCCAGCCAGAGTGGGCCCCCCGGCTGGGCTTGGACTGGTCCTGGAGGCCCTCTCCCTCCAGGACTTCCAGAGCTCGGGCGCCCAGCTCGCTCTGTTTTCCGTCCCCAGCCACAGTGGGCCCCCGGCTGGGCTTGGACTGGTCCTGGAGGCCCTCTCCCTCCAGGACTTCCAGAGCTCCGGGCGCCCAGCTCGCTCTGTTTCCCGTCCCCAGCCAGAGTGGGCCCCCGGCTGGGCTTGGACTGGTCCTGGAGGCCCTCTCCCTCCAGGACTTCCAGAGCTCCGGGCGCCCAGCTCGCTCTGTTTTCCGTCCCCAGACAGAGTCACTCAGATTGGGACCGGGGGGGGGGGGTGTCCCACCACCACCACTCTCCTCTCCCATACAGGCCCGAAGGTCCGTTTTAGGACCGTCTCGGCTCCAGCTAGAGCCCCAGGGGTGGCGGGGCTGAGCTGCGTCTGACCGGGGTCAAAACACCCTCCCTGGGTTGGCCGAAGAGCTCCCGGGTGCCTGGAGCTCAGAGTGCACTGCAACATTTGGGACTTAGGTTTTGGGGAGCGAGGATCGGCTCCAGGACCCCCCAGAGCCGGCCGCCGGACTCCCCGGGAGAAGCGGTCACCCCGTTTCTCCCAGACCCCAAATGCTCCCTTGCAGGACACCCTTTGCACCAGCAGGCCCACCAGGACCGCGGGGCTAGGCGCTCCAAGCCGGGTATGGAGCGCTCTGGTCGGGCCTGGTTGCCCACCTTAGAGCGCACGCAGTTTTGATGGACGGTAACCCACTGCAAACGGATTCAAACGGCCGTAACTCGGCCGAGGTGGGTCCTATCGACGCCAATTTTTTATCGTTTGTAGAACGGGACGAGACCTTTCCAAAGAGCCCGGCCACGGCCTCGGGGGCCCCCGGGGGCCCGAGATACAGCGCCGCGAAGGCGAAAAACGCAAATATCTCGGCGAAAACTCAACGGATCCGGCGGGCACCGGGCTCTTCGGAAGCGTCTGGTCGAGACGAAAAGAACGGTACCGGTTTGGTCCGTTTTGGTGGAGTTTTCGCGGAGATATGAGCCGAAAACCACCGGGCGCGCTCCAAAAAGGCGGGGCCGATGACATCACGGCCAATGGGAGGAAAAACGCCCGTATCTCGGCGACGCGAAGACCCAGAGAGCTCAAATTCGGGTGAGGTGGTCCCAGGGGGGCCCTTGCTCGAAGGGGAGAGTGGCGGGCCCCGGGGACGCCCCCTGCCGGATCGCCGCTCGCGGGGGGCCCCCCGACTTTGAACGGTTATATCTCCGGGGCCACGGCGAGTTTCAGCTCGTGGGTGGGCTCATTCGAAAGGCCCCGTGCAGCCCTACGATCGGCTGGTGGTTTGGGGAAGATTGAGCGAGGGGCTCCCGAGATACGAGCCGAAAAAGCTGCGCCTTTGACCGGCCGTAGCTCCCCGACCCCGGGGCCCTCGGGGACGGGGGTGGGCCCGTTGGATAGGTCCCCTCGAGACCTACGATCGACCCGGGTTTGAGATTTTTTCGCAGGGCGCTTTTCGAGATGTTCGCGAAGTTTTCCCTCATTCGCTCAGTTCTCCGCTCAGCCGCTACCTTAAGAGAGTCCCGGTTAGTCCCGCCCGCTCCCTGACCGTGTCCCCAGAACGACGAACCTTCCTCGGCGTGCCACCAGAGCCCCTGGGGCCCGACCCACTGCGGGTTTTGGACTCGGGAGCAGAGAAGGGGCCCGGACTTTGAACGGCCGTGACTCGGGGAAGGTGGGTCCTATCGACGCCAAACTCGGGTCAGAGTAGGGTCTCGGCGGGCCCCTTCCAAGGAGCCCGACCCCGAGCTCCGGGGCCCCCGGGTCCCGGAGAAACGGGGCCCGACAGGACGGCGCGCGCGTCGGAAGGAAAGGCCCCAGGGGCTCGGGGAGGCGGGGTCCGAGAGATGCCCGAGGGACCCCCCGACACCCGAAAGGGCGAGGCGCTGGGACCTCCCCTTCCCGAGATACGGGCCGTTTTGTCCAAAAGTCCCTTGCGCGTAACCGGGCCTATCTCGGGAACCGAAGGTCCCAGCGGCTCGAGACGGCGGGTGCTGGGGGGCCCCGAGGGCACCCTACTCCTCCCGCCGTCCCGAGCTCCGGGGACCTTCCGGTCCCGAGATACGGCCACTTCCTGTCCAGCTTTGACCGGGCG